>NW_025729056.1:900000-1086266 GCF_021461385.2 Schistocerca piceifrons
TTAACGATATCGCGTGTTTATATCTTAGTGTTTCTCCGCAAAATACAATGGAAAGAAATGAATGAAATGTATTACTAGCAAAGAATACATCACGTTACGTGTATGTCAGTTGTACCTCGAAGCTCTTTCGAACTGTGTTGCTTAAGTGCAGTACGGGATACAAGTTTAGAGTACGAGTTTTAACTAGCATTGTTGTCCTGTTGTTCACTTTAACTATGTATCCCCTGCTTCACTAAACCTTAACTGAAACACAGGATACAAATTAAAAGCTCATTCCAAGTGTGTTGCTTAAGTACAGTACGGAATACGAGTTTATCTTAAGTCGATTTCTTCGTTTTCACTAGCATTACTGTCCTGTTCTTCACTTGAACGATGTATCCTCCGCTTCAGTAAATCCTAAATGGAACACGGGATACAAATTGTAGATATGTTGTTTATTTCGTCTCCGCTATTACCAACAGTCTACTCTTACGTACATATCAGTACTACTGATGACAGAAGGACCTACGTATGTAATATATGTACACCAGACTTTCGTTGACCTCTATATATGTACACTTGTAACGAAAAGGTGGAAATAGACGTGCATTACATTTGCAAACAGTATCTCAACTGAACTACACGGAGACAAGAAGACGTCACATGTACAATTTGTATCCCGTACTTCACTATGGGGTACAGTTTTTTTGTTGCCTTGGACGCTAATAGTATCCCATTCGTTACTTGAACTATATAGCTATACTGATACTAGTGCTGGGAAACGGAAGAAGATTGACAGCTGAGAAATTTCTATTATGTACTTCACAATACGAAATACACATATTGGTGGAATAAAACAGTGAAATATGTCAAAATAGTGAAATACAGACACACACATTCACATTCACCAACACCACCCCCCTCCCCCTCCCCCCACTGTGAAATTAGCTGAGATATTTGGGACGGTACATTCTTGGTTGGTTGGTTGGTTAGTGGGATTAAAGGGATCAGACTGCTACGGTCATCAGTCCCTTTTTCCAAATTATAAAAACACCCACAGAGAAGAAAAATGATTAACAGAATAGAGCACAGACGACACAGAACAAAAAAAAACGTAGATAAAGACCAGACAAGACGAACTAAAATTACACAGAGTGTGACGGTGGTTGGCCGACCATAGGAACAAAAAATGGAAACGCCAACCACCGAGAACACATTAAAAACTGAGTTTAAAACCGTAGGCCAAAGGCCAGAATCAACACAAAACAAAATAAAACACAAACACTCAGAGTAAATGATAAAAAATCCGTACCCGAATAAAACGTAAACCTAAGCCAGCCATAGCAAGGCATCAGATAAAAGGGCAGAGAGCGTGTCAGGCAGTGCGAACGTCTGCCTGAGCACAGCTAAAAGCGGACACTCCAATAAAATGTGCACCACAGATCAAACTGAGCCGCAGCGACACAGAGCTGGGTCCTCACGGCGCAATAAGTGGCCGTGTGTCAGCCGAGTGTGCCCAACGCAAAGCCGGCAGAGGACAACAGACTCCTGGCGGGAGACCCGAATGAACGACTGCCACATAGTCGTCGTCGCCTTGATACGACGGAGTTTGTTTGGTATGGGCAGGTTGCTCCATTCAGCATCCCAGAAATCGAAAATTTTGCGGCGTAATAGTGCCCGCAAATCAGTCGCCGGGAAGCCAATCTCCAGAGGTAAATGACTGGTGGCCTCTTTCGCCAGGCGGTCAACATTCTCATTGCCGGGTATCCCAACATGGTTGGTTGGTTGGTTGGTTTGGGGGGATTAAAGGGACCAGACTGCCATGGTCATCGGTCCCTTTTTCCAAAGACATAGAACACCCACAGAGAACAAAAACGAGGAACAGAAGAGATCACAGACGATACAGAACAGGAGAGACTGAGACAAAGACAAGACAAAACGAACGAAAACCACATAGAGATGGACGGTGGTTGGCCGACCATAGAAATAAAAAAGGAAAAGCCAACCACTTAGAAACGCATTAAAAAATCAGTTTAAAATCGTAGGCCAAAGGCCAGAATCAACACAAAACAAAAAAATAAAACAGAAACACTCAGATTAAATGATAAAATCCCCCTGCCCGAATAAAACGTAAAACTATGTCAGCCATAGTGGAGTCGTCTGTTAAAAGGGCAGGGAGCGTATCAGGCAGCGCAAATGTCTGCCTGACCACAGCTAAAAGGGGGCAGGCCAACAGAATGTGGGCCACTGTAAAAGCCGCCCCGCAGCGACATACAGGAGGGTCCTCCCTGCGCAGTAAATAACTGTGTGTCAGCCGGGAGTGGCCAATGCGGAGCCGGCAAAGAACTACCGAGTCCCTGCGAGTGGCTCGCAGGGATGACCGCCACACAGCCGTCGTCTCCTTGACAGCACGGAGTTTATTGGACAGTGTCAGTTGGCGCCATTCCTCGTCCCATAGCGCCAAGATTTTGCGGCGGAAGACTGCCCGCAAATCAGTCTCAGGGAGGCCAAGGTCCAGAGATGGCTTGCTGGTGGTATCTTTCGCCAGGCGGTCAACATGTTCGTTACCCGGGATACCGACATGACCGGGGGTCCACACAAAGACCACAGAGCGGCCGCAACAGGCGAGAGTATGCAGAGACTCGTGGATTGCCATCACCAAACGAGAACGAGGGAAACACTGGTCGAGAGCTCGTAAACCGCTCAGGGAATCGCTACAGATAATGAAGGACTCACCTGAGCAGGAGCGGATATACTCTAGGGCACGAAAGATGGCGACCAGTTCAGCAGTGTAAACGCTGCAGCCATCCGGCAAGGAACGTTGTTCAGAACGGCCCCCTAGAGTGAGCGCATACCCGACACGACCAGCAACCATCGAACCGTCAGTGTAGACAATACCAGAGCCCTGATACGTGGCCAGGATAGAATAAAAGCGGCGGCGGAGGGCCTCTGGAGGGACTGAGTCCTTAGGGCCCTGTGCCAAGTCGAGCCGAAGGCTAGGGCGACGAACACACCATGGGGGTGTATGCAAAGTAGCCCGGAAAGGAGGTGGAACAGTGAAACCCTGGAGCCCAGAGAGAAGCTCCTTGACGCGGACCGCTATTGTACAACCAGACCGGGGCCGACGTTCTGGCATACGGACGACCGACCGCGGGAACAGGAGACGATAGTTTGGATGCCCGGGCGAGCTTAGAACATGGGCAGCATAAGCGGCCAGCAAACGTTGGCGTCGGAACCGCAGCGGAGGTACACCTGCCTCCACTAGTACGCTGTCCACAGGGCTGGTGCGGAAAGCACCAGTGGCAAGGCGTATCCCGCTGTGGAGAATCGGGTCCAGCACCCGTAACGCAGATGGGGATGCTGAGCCATAAGCCAGGCTCCCATAATCCAGACGGGACTGGATTAACGCCTGGTAGAGCCGCAACAGTGTAGAGCGGTCGGCGCCCCAGTGGGTGTTGCTCAAGCATCGCAGAGCGTTTAGATGCCGCCAACACGTCTGTTTCAGCTGCCGGATATGAGGCAGCCAAGTCAACCGGGCATCGAAAACCACCCCCAAAAACCTGTGGGTCTCCACCACAGCAAGGAGTTCGTCGGCAAGATATAGCCGCGGCTCAGGATGGACTGTTCGGCACCGGCAGAAATGCATAACGCAGGTCTTGGCTGCCGAAAACTGAAACCCATGCGCTACAGCCCAAGACTGCGCCTTACAGATAGCGCCCTGTAGCTGACGTTCAACAGCTGCAATGCCAGTAGAGCTGTAATAAAGGCAGAAGTCGTCAGCATACAGGGAAGCGGAGACAGAATTTCCCACGGCCGCAGCAAGCCCGTTAATGGCTACTAAAAACAGACAGACACTTAAAACAGAGCCCTGTGGCACACCGTTCTCCTGGACGTGGGAGGAACTAGACGAGGCCGCGACTTGCACGCGGAAGGTACGACACGACAGAAAGTTGCGGATAAAAATCGGCAGAGGACCCCGAAGACCCCATCCATGGAGCGTAGAAAGAATGTGATGACGCCACGTCGTATCGTACGCCTTCCGCATGTCGAAAAAGACAGCGACCAGGTGCTGACGGCGGGAAAAGGCAGTACGGATGGCCGACTCCAGGCTCACCAGATTGTCGGTGGCGGAGCGGCCTTTACGGAACCCACCCTGAGACGGAGCCAGAAGGCCCCGAGACTCCAGTACCCAATGCAAGCGCCGGCTCACCATCCGTTCAAGCAACTTGCAAAGAACGTTGGTGAGGCTAATGGGACGGTAGCTGTCCACCTCCAGAGGGTTCTTTCCAGGTTTCAAAACGGGGATGACAATGCCTTCCCGCCATTGCGACGGAAACTCCCCCTCGACCCAAAGACGGTTGTAAAGATCGAGAAGGCGCCGCTGGCAGTCCACTGAAAGGTGTTTCAGCATCTGACAGTGGATGCCATCTGGCCCAGGAGCGGTATCAGGGCAAGCAGCGAGGGCACTGCGAAATTCCCACTCACTAAATGGAGCATTGTAAGAGTCTGGGTGGTTGGTGCGAAACGAAAGGCTCCGACGTTCCATCCGTTCTTTAATGGAGCAGAAGGCCAGTGGGTAATCGGAAGAAGCAGAACTAAGAGCAAAATACTCTGCCAAGCTGTTGGCAATTTCGTCGGAGTCTGTACAAACTTCTCCATTCAGTGAGAGCGCAGGGACGCTGACAGGGGTCCGATAGCCGTAGACGCGTCGAATCTTGGCCCAGACCTGCGATGGAGTGACATGGAGGCCAATGGTGGACACATACCGCTCCCAGCACTCCTTCTTGCCTTGGCGGATAAGGAGGCGGGCCCGCGCACGCAGCCGTTTGAAGGCGATAAGATGGTCGATGGAGGGATGTCGCCTGTGACGCTGGAGCGCCCGCCGGCGATCTTTAATCGCTTCAGCGATCGCAGGCGACCACCAAGGCACAGCCTTCCGCCAAGGGGACCCACAGGAATGGGGAATGGCAGATTCGGCGGCAGTAACGATGCCAGTGGTAACCGATTGAACCACCGCATCAATGTCATCGGTAGAGAGAGGCTCAAAAGCGGCAGTGGAGGAGAACAAGTCCCAGTCAGCCTTATTCATAGCCCATCTGCTAGGGCGCCCAGAAGAGTGGCGCTGTGGTAGTGACAAAAAGATCGGAAAGTGGTCACTACCACACAGGTCGTCATGCACACTCCAGTGGACAGACGGTAAGAGGCTATGGCTACAGATTGAAAGGTCAATGGCGGAGTAGGTGCCATGCGCCACACTGAAGTGTGTGAAGGCACCATCATTTAACAGCGAGAGATCGAGCTGCATCAATAAATGCTCAACGATGGCGCCTCGACCTGTTGCCACTGACCCACCCCACAGAGGGTTACGGGCGTTGAAGTCGCCCAATAGCAAGAAAGGTGGCGGCAATTGGGCGACTAGTGCAGCCAGGACATGCTGCGAGACATCACCATCCGGTGGAATATAAAGACTGCAGACGGTAACAGCCTGTGGCGTCCACACGCGTACAGCGACAGCCTCTAAAGGCGTCTGGAGAGGGACAGACTCGCTGTGCAGAGTGTGAAGGACATATATGCAGACGCCACCAGACACGCTTTCATAAGCTGCTCGGTTCTTATAATAACCCCGATAGCCACGGAGGGCGGGGGTTCGCATCGTTGGAAACCAAGTTTCCTGGAGAGCAATGCAGAAGAAAGGGCGTAGGCTGAGAAGTTGGCGGAGCTCAGCTAAATGGTGGAAGAAACCGCTGCAGTTCCACTGGAGGATGGTATTGGCCATGGCTGGGAAAGGCGTGACGGGACTGGGAAGGCAGATTACGCCACTGGGTCACCTGCTGCCGCCAATGGAGCATCCGTGCAAATGCCATCCATTGCGTCCGAGGGACCGGCAAGAGCGAGGTCCTCAGCGGACGCCAGAATCTCCACCTCGTCCTCAGAGGCAGAGCTTGTAGGAAGCAGTGGGATCGGTGCCACCGCAATACCGTTGGTCTTGGGGACTTTCTTCTTTTTCTGCTTGTCACGCTGTGCCTTCGGCGGTTCAGGCTGCATGGGCTTCACTGGGTCAGTCTCAGGGACAGACGACGACCGCGAGGCCCGACGACCAGGGACTGGCGGATGTTTCAACCACTTGCGGGCCGAGAGCAGCCGAAGAAGTCTTACGTTTCTCCGGCTGGGAAGGGGCAGCTGATGTCCCCGATGGTTGGGAGGGTGTTGCTCCTGGAGAAGATGGAGCAGGAGCAACGGGGTGTGAAGTGCCCCCCACAAGCAAGGGGGCCGGTGGATGCTGACCGATCTTAGAGCCGATTCGTGATGACGGGAGAACCGTCGTTGCAGCAGCGGCGTAGGTTGACGTCAGTGACACAGGATGAAGCCTCTCGTATTTCCGTCTCGCCTCGGGGTAGGTCAGCCGGTCCAAGGTCTTATATTCCATTATCTTCCGTTCTTTCTGCAATATCCTACAGTCCGGCGAGCAGGGGGAATGGTGTTCTCCGCAGTTAACACAGATAGGAGGCGGGGCACATGGAGTATCGGGATGCGAAGGACGTCCGCAATCCCGACACGTGATGCTGGAAGTACAGCCAGATGACATGTGCCCGAACTTCCAGCATTTAAAACACCGCATCGGAGGAAGGACATATGGCTTCACATCACAACGGTAAACCATCACCTTAACCTTTTCGGGTAAGACATCACCCTCAAAGGCCAAGATGAAGGCACCGGTGGCGACCTGATTATCCCTCGGACCCCGATGGACGCGCCGGACGAAGTGAACACCTCGTCGTTCAAGGTTGGCGCGTAATTCATCGTCGGACTGCAGAAGAAGATCCCTGTGGAATATAATACCCTGGACCATGTTCAGACTCTTATGCGGCGTGATGCTAACGGAAACATCCCCCAACTTGTCACAATTGAGCAACCTCCGTGACTGGGCAGAGGATGCTGTTTTTATCAACACCGATCCAGACCGCATCTTGGACCAGCCCTCCACCTCCCCGAACTTGTCCTCTAAATGTTCGACAAAGAACTGAGGCTTCACAGACACAAACGAGTCCCCGTCAGCTCTGGTACAGACGAGATACCGGGGCAAGTATCTCTCGCTCTCATTCACAGCCTTTCGTTCCTCCCATGGTGTAACCAGGGAGGGGAACGATTTGGGGTCATACACATTAGCCTTAAAGTGAGCTTTGGAACGCTTAGAGACTGCTGACGGCTGGCCGCCAGCGAGAGATGATGTACCACGCTTCATTGCGGGTCATCCGCCCTGATGCGACCTACTCCGACCAAGGGCCCTCCCCACGGGCGCCACCCAGCCACAGCAAAGGCCACCTGGCAGGATGGCCATTGCCGGGAGTCCCGAAGCCCCAGGGCGATGGGCATCTACTCCTTGGCATACGTGGGGAGTGAACGGCGCAGGCATCAGTAGAGCGATCCCTGTGTTGTCAGGGGGCTACAACCAAGAGGGTACATGGCGACCCCACCACAACGGACTGGCTACCGTGCTGGATCTTAGGTGCAAAAATGGCCAAGGTCGTCGTCACAGTTAAAAGAAACACTGCAGAGTGCAGCGTGGTAATCGCCCAAGAGATCGAAAACGAGCGGTACACCATGGCAACGACGAGAAAGACGGCTAAAGGTCTAATTGCACGACGGATACAGTGCACCATGTAAGGTGCCCTTCCCCAATTGGCTCGCTCTTCGGATAAATTTAGAAAGATGGAGGTCAAACCCGAGAGGGGACCATCACATAAGGCCGAAACACGTGAGACTCCTTTTAGTCGCCTCTTACGACAGGCAGGAATACCGCGGGCCTATTCTAACCCCCGAACCCGCAGGGGGGGGCTGGAAGTCTCAGAACTGATGGGGCTAGCACAGTTGTTGTAGCAGCTGCGTAAGAAGATGTCATTCCCACAGCATGGAGTCTGTCATATTTCCTTTTGGCCTCAGTATAGGTCAGCCGGTCCAGGGTCTTATATTCCATGATCTTGCGCTCTTTCTGAAAGACTTTGCAATCAGGCGAGCAAGGTGAATGATGCTCTCCGCAGTTGACACAGATGGGAGGCGGGGCACATGGAGTATTTGGATGTGATGTGCGTCCGCAATCTCGACATGTGGGGCTGGAAGTGCAGCGGGAAGACATATGGCCGAACTTCCAGCATTTAAAGCACCGCATCGGGGGAGGGATATAGGGCTTGACGTCACAACGGTAGACCATCATCTTGACCCTCTCTGGCAATGTATCACCCTCGAAGGCCAAGATGAAGGCACCGGTAGGAGCCTGATTGTCCCTCGGACCCCGATGAACGCGCCGGACGAAATGAACACCTCTATGCTCTAAGTTGGCGAGCAGCTCGTCATCAGACTGCAAAAGTAGGTCCATATGGAAAATAACACCCTGGACCATATTTAAACTCTTATGTGGTGTAATGGTAACGTTAACATCCCCCAAATTGTCACAAGCAAGTAACCTGCGTGACTGGGCGGAGGATGCCGTTTGTATCAGTACTAAGCCCTCCACCTCCCCAAACTTGTCCTGTATATGCTCGACGAAGAACTGAGGCTTTGTTGATAGAAAAGACTCTCCATCAGCTCTCGTGCAAACTAAGAATCGGGGCAAATAACTGTTACCTCCATCCTGAGACAGACTTACGTTCCTCCCACGGCGTGTCCAGAGAGGGGAACGTCTTCGGATCGTACTTCTGAGCATTGAATTGAGCCCGAGAACGCTTAGAGACTGCTGGCGGCTGGCCGCCAGCGAGAGATGATGTACCACGCTTCATTGCGGGTCATCCGCCCTGATGCGACCTACTCCGACTTAGAGCCCTCCCCATGGGCGCCACCCAGCCACAGCAATAGCCACCTGGCAGGATGGCCATTGCCGGGAGTCCTGATGCCCCAGGGAGACGGGCATCTACTCCTTGGCATACGTGGGGATTTAACGGCGCAGGGATCAGTAGAGCGATCCCTGTGTTGTCAGGGGGCTACAACCAACAGGGTACATGGCGGCCCCACCACAACAGACTGGCTACCGTGCTGGATGTTAGGTGACATGTGGTCCATGGTCGCCATCAGTGCAGAAAGTGGCACTGCACAGCGCAAGGTAGAAAGTGCACGCAGGAACGTATCAATGCCCAAGAGATGGAGAGCAGGCAGTACTGCAATGCAACGACAAAGAAGCTGGCGAAAGGTCTGATCGCAAGATGGACACAATGCACCAAGTAAGGCGCCCTTCCCCAATCGGCTCGCTCTTCGGAAAAATTGAGACATGGAGGTCAAACCCAACAGGAGACCACAAATACGGCCGAAAAGTTTGAGACTCCTTTTAGTCGCCTCTTACGACAGGCAGGAATACCGCAGGCCTAGTCTAACCCCCGAACCCGCAGGAGGGACGGTACATTCTGCCAACATGTTTAATAAAACATTTAAACGGGCAGTATGTCCACGGAATACTTTGTCTCCACGAATACTCGTCTAGGTGGCTTTGAAGTGTCGAAATCTGACTTTTCCCTTTCCGTATAAGAGATTTCACCACTGACCAGTAACCCTCTATACTATTAGTGTAGGCCCCTGCGGATAATGATCTAAATTCAATGTTGTGATTTACTACAAGATGTTGATAAACCCTATCGCCTAAATCCCTATTAGAAGAAAACCCGTCTGAAATAACAATAGAACCCTCTGCAACCTGATCTTCAATTAGGATAACCAAAACTTCCTTACTTCTGTTTGGTACTACCCTGAACACAACATCGTCACAATGCTGACCTGGAACTACTGCCCGCCACATCAATAATCCCACCGGACGTTCCCCCCCGTTGTACTTCCTCTTCCCAAAATGCGACTCGTTAATTTCGACCATAACACCGCCCCCCCCCCCCTCCCAACGGCCCCCTATATTTCATGTACTTCCCACAAACTTCTACAAAACCAGTACCAATCCACAACTGTACGTTTACTCACACGACATTCATGCACGCAGAGGCACACACAGGATATCTCAGACATCAACAGTACGTCATTTTAATAATGCCCCTCGAGGCGAGCTTAGATTTTTCGAACTACGTCCCTCGTCTAATGGACTGCCACAATCGATCTTTGCTGCAGCGCCATACGAATAAATCGTGAGTACGGTGTCTTGATACACTGGTGAGACGCATATGTTCGCCGCACTCACTACATCGGACGTATTCAGCAATAAGACCACACATTTGCAACAAACAAATTGTAGTCAACATGTCTTCGCCCATAATTAGTCTTAAACCGTCAAGATTCATTGCAACAGACAAATCCATTCCTATAAACGAAAATAGGACACTAAAAATTGTTCTACAATAAACCAATACTCCAAATTACCTCAATATCATTACGAATAAAATTAAGTACCGTTTTAATAAGAAACAATCAATTAATTTAATTAAATCACACGATGAATAATTTAAGGAATACCAAGCGATCGCTTTTAGATTCACATTCAATTATTTTAATGTACAATGATAGCGCATATACGGAACACAAAACTGTTTTATTATCTATGCCTCAAAATGAAGGCATTACTATCTATGACTAATGTATGACGTCATTGGTCAAAGCCGACGGGTTGTATCCCCTGCTTCACTAGACCCGATCACTTCCAGTTATTAAAATCACATGTTTTACACTTCCGCTGAAATAGCCAATTATTATTTAGAATTAAATTTTGGCAGACTTACGCATTTCGTAATCATCGAAGTATCACCTTTTCTTATTTGAGTGGTATTCGATTAATGTTCATTAAATAAATGGAGAAGAATAAATTCCGACAGGAAGATGCATTTACAAGTAATTCCAAGTACGCATATGTTGTTAATCATTGTTTACTCTCGTTTTTATTTGCCATTTTTTAGGTTTCTTATCAACCCTAGTAGGTGTGAATCGCTATGTTACAGAATAGTTTATTTACGACTTTCTTCTAACCTAAAGATATTTACTTGAAAATGCCGTGTTCCTTAAGAACCAAAAAAAATGTTCAAATGTGTGTGAAATCTCATGGGATTTAACTGCTAAGGTCATCAGTCCCTAAGCTTACACACTACTTAACCTAAATTATCCTAAGGACACACACACACACACACACACACACACACACACACACACACACACACACACCCACACACACCCGAGGGAGGACTCGGACCTCCACCGGGATCATCCTTAAGAACCGAAAATGTGCTAGTAAACTGCAGTAGACCTGACCTTCTGCAGAAAGGCGTCGTATAGTTGCTCAAAAACGTGTTTTCTTCGCTAGACTTCCAGTCAAATCAGTGAATGTGGAACGAAGGAAACCAGTATGGAATGCAACACCTACATTACTTCATATAGCAGACAAGCTAACACAAGTGTAGCTGGAGAAGAAAACCCACACAGATGTGATAATAAAAGAAAAAATAGCAATGAAACTATTTCCCAACACAGAAGAAACCAATTCCACAATTGGTGATGCATCTGAGCCACAAATGGCAAGAATCATCAACACATCTGCTTTTGCAACTAAAGTAATTACACTTCATCGACTTTTTATCACTTAAATATCTTTGTAAATGTAAGACTGTGCAAAACATTAAGTTTCATAAAAAGTTGTTACGTGTCAAGGCAAGTGTGGTAGCCTTTAAATCGGCCGCGGTCCGTTAGTATACGTCGCACCCGCATGTCGCCACTGTCAGTGATTGCAGACGGCAGGTCTAGAGAGACGTCCTAGCACTCGCCCCAGTTGTACAGCCGCCTTTGCTAGCGATGCTACACTGACAAATAAGCTCTCATTTGCCGAGACGATAGTTAGCATAGCCTTCAGCTACGTCATTTGCTACGACCTAGCAAGGCGCCATTACCAGTTAATATTGAGATTGTAAAACATGTACCGTCAAGAGCGATGTACACCAATTATGGATTAAAGTTAAGTATTCCAGCAGCAACGTACCTTATTGGCTATATTAATTACATTGTCCTGTTCCAGACCTCACGCCAGTTTGCGTGAGCTTAAACGCGTGCGTTTCGGCCTCCTCTAGCAACACGGTGTTGGCTCTTCTGCCAACACATCAGAAAGTGTCTGGCATATTACGAACAGACAGAAAAAATATTATTCTCATGCATGAAATGTGTGTTTGTCCGGTCTTTTTTTCAGTCGAGTAAGCTACAATTATGCACATATTCGAAAGTATTTCTTTTTTAATTATGTTGTTGCTTACGTCACTGAATCAAGGAGGTTCGGTCGTTTTTACATGTATCTCATGATCATTCCTGTCTTACAATAATTTAATAATTATTTAGCTAATTAATCAGAAAAATGATTAAAAACGAACAGTAATTTTAGCGCTGCTTTGACGCCTCTTGGGGCTCTAGAGTTGCACAAACTTTCAGATGGTAACAATTTTCTCAACAGTGGGTATCGTGACTGTGTATGTTAGACTGTAGCAGATTGAAGCGTAAACATTATTTTCTGTTAACTAAACTTTTGGATTCAATAACGGGCCCATACCATCAGAATTTGCAACGCTCTCTATGAACCCAATTCAAATTCCAAGCATGGCATAACCTGACACTACTAGCACGCCTAAGCAAAACAAGCATGTCATTCGCCACGCCAGCACATCACAGCTCAAACTCGACAGGGGATATCGAAGTCTCAAGCTGAGACAAAAACTATGCTGTCGTATTGCCTGCATCCTATCTTTTCTACGACAAATCATTGTACTAGTCAAGCTAAAGCGAAAATTCTGTAGCTCAGCACCGCAATGACTTTGATACTGCTGCGTGTCGACGGAAGCTTCTGTCCTGAAACAACCCCTATTCTTTGCAGTTCACGCACTTTTTCCTTTCAGACCGCTGTATACAGATATATCCCTTGCTTCTGATTGTTTGAAGATAAATGGAAGCATGTGATGGGAACCATGTGTCCCAGTGAAATTCAATGGGCGGGCCGTGCAATTTTGCCATTGGTTGGTTGGTTTGTGGGACTGAAGGGACCAGACTGCTACGGTCATCGGCACCTTCTTCCAAATTTTCAAACACCCACACAGAATAAAAACGAACAATGGAGATGACAACAGACGACACAGGACAAGAAAGACTTAGACAGACACCAGACAAAAGGAATTAAAGTAACACAGAGTGTGACAGTGGTTGGCCGAACATAGAGACAAAAAAGGATAAGCCAACCACCGAGAAACACACTAAAAAAATTACCCCGTCTAAAATCGTAGGCCAAAGGTCAGAATCAATACAAAAAGGACAAACACTTAGATTAAGTGATAAAAGCCCCCTGCCCGAATAAAACGCAAAACTAAGCCTGCCATGTCCGTGTCATCTGTTAAAAGGGCAGGGAGCGTATCAGGCAGCGCAAACATCTGCCTGAGCACACCTGCAAGGAGGAGCGCCACGCACCGGTAACCTCCTGGATGGCACGAAGTTTGTTCGGTGAAGGCAGGGTGCGCCATTCTTCACCCCAGGTGCGAAGTACATTCTGCCACAATACTGCTCTGAGGTCACACTCCGTAAGCCTAATCGATAAGGCTCATGCACCGACAGCCTGTTTGGCCAGCATATCAACACGTTCGTTGCCCAGGATACTGACATGACCAGGGGTCCACACAAAGGCCACAGAGCGGCCGCAACCGGCAAGAGTCAGCCCAGTGGAGGGCTGCAGATCGAAAGGTCGATGGCTGACGACGTGCCATGCGCCATACTGAAATATGTGAAGTCACCATCATTTAAAAGAAAGGTTGAGCTGTGCCAATATATGCTCAACGGTGCTGTCTTGGCCTGTTGCCACTGATCCACCCCACAGAGGGTTATCGGCGTTGAAGTCGCCCAGTAACAGAAAAGGTGGCGGCAATTGGGCTATCAGTGCAGCCAGGACATGCTGTGGGACGTCACCATCTGGTGGAAGATACAGAGTGCAGACAGTAACAGCCTGTGGCGTCCACACCTGAACAGCGACAGCCTCTAAAGGTGTTAGTAGAGGGACAGACTCTCTGTGAAGGGAGTGAAGGGCGTAGATGCAGATGCCACCAGATACCCTTTCATAAGCTGCCCAGTTCCTCTAATAACCCCGATAGCCACGGAGAGCGGGGGTTCGCATTGCTGGAAACCAAGTTTCCTGAAGAGCAATGCAAAAGAAAGGGTAAAGGCTGATAAGATGTCGGAGCTCAGCTAGATGGTGGAAAAACCGCTGCAGTTCCACTGGAGGATGATATTTTCCATGGCTGAGAAAGGCGTGAAGGTACTTGCAAGGCAGATTACGCCGCTGGGTCACCTGCTGCCACCGACTGAAAACCTGTGCAAGTGCTATCCATTGTGTCTGAGGGATCGGCGAGATCGAGGTCCTCAGTGGAGGCCAGGATCTTCACCTCATCCTCAGACACAGAGCTTGAAGGTTGCAGTGGGGTGTGCCACCGCAAGTTCCTCGGCCTTAGAGGTCTTCCTCTTGGACTTCTCTCGTTGCTCCTTGCGTTTCACTGGCTGGGATGGCTTCACCAATTCAGTCTCCTGGACAGAGGAGAATCACGAAGCCCTACGACCAGCTGCTTGTGGGCACTTACGCCACTGTCGGGAGTCATCCTTCCCGCTTGTGGAAACCTGGGAAGGGAGGGGCCCAAGGGACCCATTGCAAGCGAGAGTAGATGAAGAATTTGGACGCTTCTCTGGGTTAGAAGCGGGGATGGACATCCCTGATGGGAGGTGGGGGGGGGTGGTGTTGCTTCCAAGGTAGGTGGCGCAGGAGCACAGGGTGGGTAGTGCCCCCATGGGCAAGGGGGCATGTGAAGTTGTACGGCTCGGCGATCAGGCTGGAATTCGCTGAACTGATGGGGTTGTAACAGCAGCGTAGGAAGATGTTATTCGCACAGGATGTAGTCAGTCATATTTCCTCTTAGCCTCAGAATAGGTCAGTCAGTCCAGTGTCTTATATTCCATGATTTTGTGCTCTTTCTGTAAGATCCTGCAGTCTGGTGGGCAAGGTGAATGATGCTCTCTGCTGTTAACACAAATGGGAGGCGGGGCACATGGGGTATTGGGATGTGATGGGCGTCCGGAATCTCGACATGAGGCTGGAAGTACAGTGGGAAAACATATGGCCCAACTTCCAGCACTTGAAGCACCGCATTGGGGGAGGGATATAGGGCTTGACATCACACCGGTAGACCATCACCTTGACGTTCTCCGGTAATGTATCACCCTCGAAGGCCAAGATGAAGGCACTGGTAGCAATCTGATTATCCTTCAGACCCCGGTGAAAGCGCTGGACGAAATGAACACCTCGACGCTCTAAGTTTGCGCGCAGCTCGTTATCAGACTGCAGAAGTAGGTCCCTATGAAAAATAATGCCCTGCACAATACTTTAACTCTTATGTGGTGCGATAATAACGTTAACATCTCCTAACTTGTCACAAGCAAGTAACCTTCGTGACTGGGCAGAGGATGCCGTTTTTATCAAACTGACCCAGAGCGCATTTTGGACAAGCCCTCCACCTCCTCAAACTTGTCCTCTAAATGCTCTACGGTTGGTTGGTTTGTGGGGGGTTTAAGGGACTAGACTGCGACGGTCATCGGTCTCTTTTTCCAAAAAACTAAAATCGCCCATAGAGAATAAAAAACGAACAACAGAAAAGACAGCAGACGACACAGGACAAGAAAGACTCAGACAGAGGTCAGACAAAACAAATTAAAATCACACAGTGTGACAGTGGTTGGCCGACCAGAGAGATAAAAAAGGAAAAGCCAGCCACTGACAATACATTAAAAACTCCATCTAACCCAACCAACCAACCTGTCCTTTTTGTTTTGATTCTGGCCTTTGACCTACGATTTTAAAGATTAAAGGGACCAAACTGCATAGGTCATCGGTCCCATGATTCATAAACACACAGAGCACAGTGAAACCATCCATTAGTCAGTCCAAGCACAAATGAAAAATTCCAGGGGAAGAAAGTCCCCAAGGTCAATAATAAAGCAACATGGTAAACGGAGCACAGCAACAAAAACATAGAGAAGAAAGACAGAAAGAATTAAAACTGTACAGCAGAGGATCGTGGCTGGCTGATCAGGAAAATAAAAGGATGAGCCAGCCACTCTGCAACACGTTAAAACCTCCAGCCTAAAAGATTAGGGTGGAGTCGACAAAAAGGACATAAACACTCAGATTAAATGATAAAAAAACCCTGCCCGAATAAAACGCAAAACTAAGTCCACCATGGCACAGTCATCTGTTAAAAGGGCAGGGAGCGTGTCAGGCAGTGCGAAGGTCTGCCTGAGCACAGCGGACACTCCAATAAAATGTGGACCACCGTGAAAACGGAGCCGTAGCGACACAAAGGTGGGTCCTCACGTCGCAATAGGTGGCCGTGCGTCATCGATGTGTGCCCAATGCGCAGCTGGCAGAGGACAACAGACTCCTTGCGAGAGACCTGCAAGGAGGAGCGCCACACACCGGTAGCCTCCTTGATGGCCCGAAGTTTGTTAGGTGAAGGCAGTGCGCGCCATTCAGTGACCCAAAGTTCGAAAATTTTGCGGCGAACGATCCCTCGCAAATCAGTCTCCGGGAGGCCAATGTCCAGAGTTTGTTTACTGTTGGCCTGTTTGGCCAGGCGGTCAACATGTTCATTGCCTGGTATCCCAACATGGCCTGGGATCCACACAGAGACCACAGAGCGGCAGCTACATGCAAGACTATGGAGGGAATCCTGGATAGCCATCAACAGACGAGAATGAGGGAAACACTGGTCGACAGCTTGTATCCCACTAAGGGACTCGCTACAGATAACGAAGGACTCACCTGAGCAGGAGCGAATATACTCTAGGGCACGAAAGATGGCGACCAGCTTAGCAGTAAAAACGCTACAACCAGCTGGCAATGAATGTAGTTCATAGTGGTCCCCTAGAGTGAGAGCATAAGCGACATGACCAGCAACCATCGAGCCGTCTGTGTAAACAACGCCAGAGCCATGATACATGGCCAGGATGGAATAAAAGCGGCGGCGGAAGGCCTCCGGAGGGACTGAGTCCTTCGGGCCCTGTGCCAAGTCAAGCCGAAGGCAAGCGTGAGGAACACACCATGGGGGTGTCCACAAAGGAGCCTGGAAAGGAGGTGGAACAGGGAAAACCCCAAGCCTGAAGAGAAGCTCTTTGACGCAAACCGCGATCGTACAACCTGACTGGGGCCGACGTTCTGGCAGATGGACGACCGATTGCGGGAACAGAAGATGATAATTTGGATGCCCGGGTAAGCTAAATACATGGGCAGCATAAGCGGCCAGCAAACGTTGGCGCTTTTTGTTTGGGGTTTAAGGGCGCTCAACTACTGAGGTCATTTGCGCCCAGTCACAATTGTTAGAGCACATAGAATCTAGTAAAACTCAAGGGGGGGGGGGGGAAGACACCAGAAAGTTCTTACAAAGATGCAGATAAAATAAATGAAGGAGTTAGATGTCTTTGGACAAGCCAGTCAAAGTAATGAAACGAAGAACACGAGCAGCTGCTCGAGCGTCATCAGCTAAAATATCCTGTAAAGTAGATGGCAGAGACAGGACAACACGAGATTGACTAAAACGGGGACACGACAATAAAACATGGCGCACTGTTAATGCATGACCACAAGGGCACTGCGGGGCTGGGTCACCAGAGAGCAGGTAGCGGTGGCTAAACCAGCAATGCCCAATCCGCAACCTGGTCAGAAGGACCTCTTCTCGCCGAGATGGTCGGGAGGAGGTTGTCCAAGCAGTTGGGAACGGTTTTACTGCCCGGAGCTTTTTCCTTGAAGTGATGACCAAGTATCCCACCACCAAGACACAAGCCTCCTACAAACAACCCCACTAATGTCAGATGACGGGACACAATGGGACGCTGGCCGAGGCAGGAGGACTGCAGCCTTGGCTGCAGCATCAGCAGCCTCATGCCAAGGCACTCCTACATGGCCGGGAACCCACAGAAAGCTGACAGGAGAGCCATCAGCAGCAGAAGAATGGAGGGACTGCTGGAACCGTTGCACCAAGGGATGGACCGGATATGGAGCTCCAAGGCTCTGTAGAGCACTGAGTGAATCAGAGCAGAGTACATACGATGAGTGGCGGTGGCGGCGGGCATACTGAACGGCCTAATGGAGAGCAAAAAGCTCGGCCGTAAAGCTGGAACACTGGTCGAGGAGCCGGTATTTAAAGGTGCCGGCCCCGACGACAAAGGCACAGCCGACACCATCATCAGTTTTGGAGTCATCAGTGTAAATAAAGGTGTGACTGGCAAGTCGCGCACGAAGTTCAACAAACTGTGAGCAATACATTGCAGCCGGAGTACCCTCCTTTGGGAGCGAGCTGAGGTCGAGATAAATATGAACCGGAGCCTGGAGCCACGGCGGTATCGGTGGTGGTGGTGGTTGTTGGATGTTTAAGGGGGGACTAAACAGCGAAGGTCATCAGTCCCCCATTCCAAAATCAGGCGAGCCGAAAATCGACGGAGCAGGTAAAAACCAAAGGGGAAGGAGACGTCCCCCCAGGCGCTAAAAGAACACAAATGCAGCAACAAACACTACAAACAAGAACAGGACAGAGGAACACCAGACAGAAAGAAACAGAAGAAAGGAAGATGGCCAGAGACTGGTTGACTGACCACGAGAACAAAAATGGGAAAGAGTCAACCATCTCACGGCACACCAGAACAGCAACAGACACAAGGACAAAAGACACAGAAAGGGAAAGGTGCAGGACCTCCCTAAATCGAACCATAAAAAGGACTACTACGGATAAAATGTAAAACAATGTCAGCCATGGAGGCATCGTCGGATAAAACCAAAGCCAAAGTGCCCGGGAGATTAAAAGATTGCCGGAGTGTGCGCAGTCAAGGACACTCCAGCAAAATGTGGCCGACCGTCAGCCGGGACCCACACTGACACAAGGGGGGATCCTCCTGACGTAACAGATGGCCGTGCGTCAGGTAGGTATGGCCGATGCGCAGCCGACGCAGGACTACCGAGTCCCTGCGAGAAGCCCGCAGGGAGGAACGCCACACATCGGTCGTCCCCTTGACAGCCCGTAGTTTATTCGGGGCTGTCATGCCACGCCACTCAGCAGCCCACATCCCAAGTACCTTACGGCGCAACACCAGCTGCTGGTCGCGAGCCGTAAGGCCGATCTCCAAAGCTGGGGCGTCTATCGCCCCTTTGGCCAGCCTGTCAACACGTTCGTTCCCCGGGATGCCAACGTGACCTGGCGTCCAAACAAAAACCACCGAACGACCAGAGTGGGTAATGGTGGAAACAGACTCCCGAATAGAGGACACCAGAGGAGAAGAGGGATAGCAGCGGTCGATGGCCTGGAGGCTGCTCAGGGAGTCACTGCAGATGACGACGGACGCATCTGAGCAGGAACGCATATGCTCAAGAGCGCGCAAGATGGCCACCAGCTCTGCAGTAAAAATACTGCAGCCAGCCGGCAAGGAGCGTTGCTCAACATGGGCAGCGTGAGCAAAAGCGTAGGCAGTGCGACCATCAACCAGGGAACCATCCGTGTAGACAGGCTCACAGCCCGGAAATGATTCGAGGAGCGCAAGAAAACGGCGACGGAGGGCCACAGGCGGAACCGAGTCCTTAGGTCCCTGTGCCAAATCCAGACGGATGGACGGCCGGGACAAACACCAGGGAGGCGTAGGTGTACGGACCCGGAAGGGAGGCAGAAGAGGGAATGACCCCAGTTCTGACAGCAGGGACTGGACACGGACAGCTACGGAAAGTCCAGACCTAGGTCGCCGTTCGGGCAGATGGAGGACCATAGCAGGGAAAAGCAGGCGACGATTGGGATGATCTGGCGAGCAATGAACGTGGACAGCATAGTCGGCGAGCAGACGATGGCGGCGAATCCGCAGTGGGGGAACCCCGGCCTCCACCAGTAGACTATCCACGGGGCTGGTGCGAAAAGCGCCAGTGGCAAGCCTAACCCCACAGTGGTGTATGGGGTCTAACAACTTCAACACCGAGGGGGACGCAGACCCATAGGCCAGGCTCCCATAATCAAGCCGGGACTGCACAAGGGCTCTGTACAACCGCAGCAGCGTGCAGCGATCTGCACCCCAAGACGTGTGGCTAAGGCAGTGGAGGGCGTTGAGGTGCCGCCAGCATTTTTGCTTCAGCTGAGTAACATGAGGAACCCAGGTGAGCCGGGCATCAAACACGAGTCCCAAGAAGCGGCAAGTGTCCACCACTTCAAGCAGGTGGCCATCGAGGTAAAGTGCAGGATGAGGGTGGACCGTCCGACGCCTGCAGAAGTGCATAACCCGAGTCTTGGCAGCAGAGAACTGAAAACCATGAGCCAGAGCCCATGATGCTGCCTTGCGAACGGCGACTTGCAGCCTGCGTTCGGCGACTCCCGTAGTCGTGGAGCTAAATGAGATGCAGAAGTCGTCGGCATACAAAGAAGGAGACACCGACGACCCCACGGCTGCAGCCAAACCATTAATGGCCACTAGGAATAAGGAGACGCTCAACACTGAGCCCTGCGGGACCCCATTTTCCTGTATATAAGAGGAACTAGAGGTGGCACCGACTTGCACCCGGAAAGAGCGGCGCAATAAAAAGCTTTGAAGAAAAGCCGGGAGCCGACCACGAAGATCCCACCCATGCAACGTGGCGAGGATGTGATGCATCCATGTGGTGTCATACGCCTTCCGCAGATCGAAAAATACAGCAACAAGATGCTGACGGCGGGCAAAAGCTGTACGGACAGCAGATTCCAGCCGCACCAAATTGCCCACTGCAGACCGGCCCCGACGGAAGCCACCCTGGGATGGAGCGAGGAGACCGCGCGACTCAAGGACCCAACACAAACGCCGCCCCACCATACGTTCGAGCAATTTGCACAAAACGTTGGTGAGGGTAATGGGACGATAGCTGTCCACCGCCAGTGGGTCCGCACCGGGCTTCACGATGGGGACAATAAGACCCTCTCGCCATTGCGACGGGAACACGCCCTCGCTCCAAATGCGGTTAAAGATGGTGAGGATGCGTCTCTGGCAGTCCCTGGAGAGATGCTTCAGCATTTGCGCGTGGATGCAGTCCGGTCCTGGTGCTGTATCAGGGCAATCGGCGAGAGCAGCGAGGAGTTCCCTGTCTCTGAAAGGAGCATTGTATGTTTCATAATGACGCGTGTGGAATGAGAACGGCGTCCGCTCGGCTCGCTCCTTTAGAGAGCGAAAGGCGGGGGGATAGGATGCAGTCGCAGAGCTCTGAGCAAAGTGCGCGGCTAGCCGTTCAGCAATGGCGGCAGCGTCCGTGCAGACAGCGCCGTCCAAGGAGAGCCCAGGGACACCCATAGGGGTCTGGGATCCATAAATCCGCCGGATCCGGGACCACACGAGCGAGGACGAGACACGGGAGCCCAGGGAGGAGACGTACCTCTCCCAGCACTCCCGCTTACGCCGTGCAATAAGACGACGGGCGAAGGCACGGAGCGTCTTAAAGGCAATGAGGGTCTCCAGAGACGGGTGCCGCCTATGACGCTGGAGAGCCCGCCTTCGGTCGCGAATAGCCTCAGCAATCTCCGGCGACCACCAGGGGACAGCCTTCCGCCGAGGGAGGCCAGAGGAATGGGGGATGGCAACCTCGGCCGCTGAAATGATGGACGTGGTGAAAACACGGACCACCTCGTCAATGTCACCCTGTGGGGGAGACGCAATGGTTACAGCGGAAGTAAAAGCTGGCCAGTCAGCCCTGTGGAGAGCCCAGCGGGGCAAGCGCCCAGAAGAATGACACTGTGGCAGTGACAAATAGATGGGAAAATGGTCACTACCACACAGGTCAGGATGCACCCTCCAGTGGAGGGATGGGACAAGTCCAGGGCTGCAAATAGAGAGATCAATGGCCGAGAACGAGCCATGGGCCACACTTAAATGCGTGGGAGCACCGGTGTTCAAGAGGCTAAGGTCGAGCTGAGCCAACACATGCTCCACGGCCCGACCACGATCATCGGAGACAGTCCCACCCCATAGAGGGTTGTGGGCATTGAAATCGCCCAGCAGCAGAAAAGGTGGCGGCAGTTGTGCTATCAGAGCAGCCAGGACATGCTGTGCGACAGTACCATCAGGTGGAAGGTAAATACTGCAGACGGTGATAGCCTGTGGCGTCCACACCCGAACAGCGACAGCCTCTAAAGCTGTTTGTAGAGGTACAAACTCGCTGTGAAGAGAGTTAAGGACATATATGCAGACGCCACCAGACACCCTTGCATAAGCTGCCCGGTTCTTAAAATAACCCCGATAGCCACGGAGGGTGGGGGTTCGCATTGCTGGAAACCAAGTTTCCTGCAGAGCAATGCAAAGGAAACGATGACGGCTGATAAGTTGGCGGAGCTCAGCTAGATGGTGGAAAAACCCGCTGCAGTTCCACTGGAGGATGGTATTAGCCATGGATGGGAAAGGCGTGAAGGGATTGGGGAGGCAGTTTACGCCTCCGGGGCCCCTGCTGCTACGGAGTCACCACCTGGACAACAGCCATCTACTGCATCCGAGGGACCGGCGAGATCCATGTCCTCAGCGGACGCCAGAATCTCCACCTCATCCTCAGATGCAGAGCTTGTAGGAAGCGGTGGAATGGGTGCCATCGCAATGTCGGTAGCCTTGGGGAGTTTCTTCTTCTTCTGCTTCTCGCGCTGCGCCTTGGGTGGTTCAGGCTGGGAGGGCGTCACCGGGTCAGTCTCAGGGACAGACGATGACCGTGTGTCCCGACGACCAGGGACTGGCGGGTGTTTGAGCCACTTGCGGCCGTCGGCTTTGGAACCGGTCGGAGCGTGCGAAGGAAGGTCCCCAAGGGACCCCTTCCTTACGAGAGTAGCCGAAGAAGTCTTACGCTTCTCCGGCTGGGAAGGGGGGACTGATGTCCCCGATGGTTGGGGGGGGTGTTGCTCCTGAAGTAGATGGAGCAGGTGGAGTGCCCCCCACCATCAAGGGGGCAGGTGTGGGACTTCGACTCTGAGAGCTGACTGGCGCGGATGGAATTGTAGAAGGAGTGACAGTTGCGGCATATGAAGCTGTCATGCGCACCGGATGAAGCCGATCATATTTCCGCTTCGCCTCAGTGTACGTCAGGCGGTCGAGAGTCTTTATTTCCATGATCTTCCGCTCCTTCTGCAAAATCGGACAGTCTGGCGAGCAAGGCGGATGGTGCGCACCACAGTTCACACAGATTGGAGGCGGCGCACAGGGATGATCTGGATGGGAAAGTCGACCGCAATCGCGACAGACGAGGTCGGACGCACAGCGTGAAGACATGTGGCCGAACTTCCAACACTTGAAGCACCGCATCGGGGGAGGGATATACGGCTTGACATCACAACGGTACACCATCACCTTGACCTTCTCAGGTAACGTGTCACCCTCGAAGGCCAAGATGAAGGCACCGGTGGCAACTTGACGATCCCTCGGACCCCGGTGGACGCGCCGGACGAAATGGACACCTCGGCGCTCCAAGTTGGCGCGCAGCTCGTCGTCGGATTGTAAAAGGAGATCCCTGTGAAAGATAATGCCCTGGACCATGTTCAGACTCTTATGGGGCGTGATAGTGACAGAGACATCCCCCAGCTTAGTACAAGCGAGCAAGGCCCGCGACTGGGCGGAGGATGCCGTTTTGATCAACACCGATCCGGACCGCATCTTGGACAAGCCCTCCACCTCCCCAAACTTGTCCTCTAAATGCTCTACAAAGAACTGAGGCTTCACGGATAGAAAAGATTCCCCATCAGCTCTGGTACAGACAAGATATCTGGGCGAATACGTCTCAGTGTCACGCAATGCCTGTCGTTCCTCCCATGGTGTGGCGAGGGAGGGGAACGATTTGGGGTCATAAACGTTACCTTTAAAATGGGCTCTCGAACGCTTAGAGACTGCTGACGGCTGGCCGCCAGCGACAGATGATGTACCACGCTTCATTGCGGGTCATCCGCCCTGATGCCACCTACTCCGGCCAAGGGCCCTCCCCACGGGCGCCACCCAGCCACAGCAAAGGCCACCTGGCAGGATGGCCATTGCCGGGAGTCCTGATGCCCCAGGGAGATGGGCATCTACTCCTTGGCATACGTGGGGAGTGAACGGCGCAGGCATCAGTAGAGCGATCCCTGTGTTGTCAGGGGGCTACAACCAAGAGGGTACATGGCGACCCCACCACATCGGACTGGCTACCGTGCTGGATCTTAGGTGCAAAAATGGCCAAGGTCGTCGTCACAGTTAAAAGAAACACTGCAGAGGGCAGCGTGGTAATCGCCCAAGAGATCGAAAACGAGCGGGACACCATTGCAACGACGAGAAAGACGGCTATAGGTCTAATTGCACGAAGGATACAGTGCACCATGTAAGGTGCCCTTCCCCGATTGGCTCGCTCTTCGGAATAATTTAGATAGATGGAGGTCAAACCCGAGAGGGGACCATCACATAAGGCCGAAACGTTTGAGACTCCTTTTAGTCGCCTCTTACGACAGGCAGGAATACCGCGGGCCTATTCTAACCCCCGAACCCGCAGGGGGGCGGCGGTATTGGGCTCTCACCCTCTCTGAAGGTGGTAGGGAGGGCAAAATCCAATTGTCAAAGCAGGCGACGAAAGCGGACTCCACAGGGCAGCAGGGCAGACACATACAACCCATACTGACGGTCGAGAGAATCGGCGAAGAAGGACTGATAAGAGGAGTGGTCGGACATTGACAACAGCCGGCAGGCATACCGACAAAGCAGTACGTCGCGCCGGTAGGTCAATGGTAATTCGGCAGCTTCAGCATAAAGACTCTCGACGGGACTAGTGTAGAATGCTCCGGTCGCAAGACGTAACCCCCAATGGTGGATGGAGTTGAGATGGCGTAAGAGGGATGGCCGAGTAGACGAGGCTCCCATAATCTAGCTTTGATCGGACTATGGACCGATACAAGCGAAGCAGGACAGTGCAATCCGCTCCCCAAGATGAACCACTAAGAACTCTGAGGACATTAAGGGAACGTGTACAACAGGCAGCCAAATAAGAGACGTGCGGAGACCAACAAAGTTTCCTGTTCAGTGTGAGCCCTAGAAACTTAGTTGTTTCCACGAATGGGAGAACAACGGAACCGAGATGTAAGGATGGCGGAAGGAACGCTTTATATCGCCAAAAGTTGATGCAAACCGTCTTCTCTTCAGAGAACCAGAAGCCATTTGCCACACTCCATGAGTATAGGCTGTCTAGACAACGCTGAAGGCAGCGCTCCAGGAGGCATGTTCTCTGGGCACTGCAGTAGATCGCGAAGTCATCGACAAAAAGAGAGCCTGAGACATTAGGTGGAATGCAATCCATAATTGGATTGATCGCTATGGCAAAAAGGGCTACGCTCAAGACGGAGCCCTGAGGCACTCCGTTCTCCTGGAGGAAGACGTCGGACAATACGGAACCCACACGTACCCTAAACTTGCGATCTGTTAAAAAGGAATCAATAAAAAGGGGCAGGCGACCGCGTAGACCCCACCTGTGCATAGTGCGGAGGATACCTCCTCTCCAACAGGTATCATAAGCCTTCTCCAAATCGAAGAACACGGCTACCGTTTGGCGCTTTCGCAAAAAGTTGTTCATGATGAATGTCGACAAGGTCACAAGGTGGTCAACAGCGGAGCGGCGGCGACGAAAGCCGCATTGAACATTGGTAAGTAGCCATCGAGATTCAAGAATCCAAACTAACCGAGTGTTAACCATGCGCTCCATCACCTTACAGACACAGCTTGTAAGAGAAATGGGGCGGTAACTAGAAGGAAGGTGTCTATCCTTCCCAGGTTTGGGTATAGGAACAACGACGGCGTCACGCCAACGCATGGGGACCTGACCTTCGGTCCAGACGCGATTGTAGGTACGAAGAAGGAAGTTTTTGCCTGCCGGTGAAAGGTGGGCCAGCATCTGAACGTGAATGGCATCTGGCCCCGGAGCAGAGGACCAGGACAGTGCAAGTGCACGTTCGAGTTCCTGCATAGTAAAGGGGCATTATAATTTTCCAGATTCAGCGAGTGGAAGGAAGGTCGCCGAGCCTCTTCTGCCTCTTTCCTGGGAAGGAAGGCAGTGTGGTAATGGGCGGAGCTTGAAACCCCCGCGAAAAAGCGGCCGAAGGCGTTGGAGACATCCACAGGATCAACAAGGACCTCAGTACCTGAAGTCAGGCCAGGTACCGAAAAGTGGGCCTTAATGCCTGACAGCCGGCACAGGCCACCCCAGACGACAGAAGAGGGAGTAAAACTGTTAAAGGAGCTGGTGAAAGAGGCCCAACAAGCTTTTTTGCTGTCTTTGATGACTCTACGGCATTGCGCTCGGGGTCGTTTGTATACAATACAAATCGCCAACGTAGGATGGCGGCGAAAGGTGCGTAAAGCACGTCGTCGACCACGGATAGCGTCTCTACAAACCTCATTCCACCAGGGGACGGAAACGCGACGTGAAGAAGAGGTAGTACGAGGAATGGAACATTCAGCAGCATTGATGATAACAGCCGTGAGGTATTCGACCTGACTGTCACAACTGAGAAAATCGTGGTCCGGAAAGGTCACCAGGGAGGAGTAAAGTCCCCAGTCAGCTTTCAGTATGTTCCCGCTCGAAGGACGTGGGGATGGGGTGTGGTGCAGGAGACGAACGACACAGGGGAAGTGGTCACTCGAATAGGTGTCAGAAAGGACATACCACTCGAACCGACGGGCAAGAGTGGTAGGACAGATCGAGAGGTCCAAGTGGGAGTAGGTATGAGTAGAGTCCGAGAGGAAAGTCGGGGCGCCGGTATTGAGGTAGACAAGATTGAGATGGTTGAAGACATCCGCCAAGAGGGAGCCTCTCTGACAGGATGCAGGAGAGCCCCAAAGGGGATGATGGGCATTGAAGTCGCCAAACAATAAAAACGGCGGAGGAAGCTGAACAAGCAGGTGCATCATGTCAGCCCGACTAACTGCGGATGACGATGGAGCGTAGATGGTACAAACGGAAAAAGTAAAGGCAGAAAGAGTAATACGGACAGCTATTGCTTGGAGTAGGGTGGTCAATGGGATGGGATGGTAAAAGACATAGTCCCGAACGAGCAACATGGCCCCACCATGAGCTAGAATACCGTCCACAGGGGTGAGGTCAGACCGCTCCGAGGTATAGTGGGTAAAAGCAAGACGGTCAGTTGGGCGCAACTTGGTTCCCTGGAGACCAAGGACGAGCAGACAGTGCAGGCGTAGGAGCAGTTGTAATTCCTCCCAAATAGATCGAATACCTCTTATGTTCCAATGTAACAAAGCCATCGCTAGTCAGAAAAAAGGGGGAACGAAACGGGTGAAGAGCTGGTCACCTCGACAGCGGCAGAGGGCTAGGTTTCGAGGGAACAACGCTACAACCGGCGGGAGGCGGATCCTGTTCCATCGACTCGTCGCCAGCTGCGGCCGCTTTCCCGGGTTGCGTAGGAGGGGCAGCATCATTCGCCGACGAGAGGCCAGCTGAGCGATTGGCAGCAGAGCGTCCTGGCGAAACTGAGGACGGCCGGGAGCAGCGACTCACAGATGGAGCGTCAGACGAAACGCGCTGTGGTGGAGAGGGGGATAAAGACTTCTTCTTGGAGGCCTTCTGGGAAGTCCGATGAGGCACGGGGATGGTGGGCTGGACCCAAAGAAGGTCCTCACGCGCGGGGTCCGTTTTGGAATGCCGGACCTCGGAAGCCGGGGTCTGGAACGTTTCCCCGATGGATGCCTGAGAAGAGGATCGCTTCTCAGGTGGCAGAGGGGGAGGAGGAGGAGGAAGGGTGGCCCCTGGGGCAGAGGGGGCAGGGGCCGCGAGGGAGGAGGATTTGGAAGGGAGGGATTTGGGAGGCGGAGGCATAGACCCCGGATGGGGTGAGGAGGTGGAGGGGGGACAGGATAGGGGTGAGGATACTGTGGAAGGAGTGGACATGACTCAGGCAAACGAAGTTGTCAGCGTCACGGGATGGAGGTGGTCATACTTTTTCCTGGCCTCAGAATAAGAGAGGCGATCCAAAGTTTGTAATTCTTGGATCTTCTTCTCCATCTGATACGCAGGGCTCAAAATGGTTCAAATGGCTCTGAGCACTATGCGACTTAACTTCTAAGGTCATCAGTCGCCTAGAACTTAGTTAGGTTTAATTAGTTCTAACCTAAGGACATCACACACATCCATGCCCGAGGCAGGATTCGAACCTGCGACCGTAGCGGTCACGCGGTTCCAGACTGAAGCGCCTTTAACCGCACAGCCACACCGGCCGGCTACACAGGGCAGTCTAAAGATCTAGGCGAGTGGATGCCAGGACAACTGACGCACCGAGGTGGTGGGGTGCATGTATGTTCCTCACGAAGAGGACGTCCACAATCGCCACAAAGGGGCTCAGCCTCACATCGTGACGACATGTGCCCAAAGCGCAAACACCGAAAGCAGCGGATAGGAGGCGGGACATAAGGTCGCATGTCGCACGGGTAGCACGTCACCTTTACCTTCTCCGGGAGAACGTCCCCCTCGAAGGCGAGTATAAAGGCCCCGGTGTCGACGCGACGGTCTTTGGGGCTGCACTGGACTCGCCGGAAGAAATGCACGCCTCGGCACTCATCAGACTGCAGCAGGAGGTCCAAATGAAAAATAACCCCCTGCGTCCTATTCAGTGCCAGATGCGGGACAATGGACACTGGGATGTCCCCTAGTCGGTCGCACGCCTGGAGCGCCGCCCACTGAGTGGCGGAGGTGGTCTTCATAAGAACGGACCCCGAACGCATTTTACTGAGAGCCTCGATTTCCCCGAAGATGTCCTCGGCCACAGAGTGACCCAATACGTGTTGACTTTTCATCTGCGAAACGTCAGCGCCGATACCACCCACTCCGACCAGGGGCTCTCCCCACGGGCGCCACTCAGCCTCAGCAAGGGCCACCTGGCAGGATGACCATTGCCAGGAGTCCAATTGCCCCAAGGAGACGGGCATCTACTCCTTGGCCGACGTGGGGAGGGTGCAGCTCAGGTATCGGCAGTACGATCCCTGTGTTGTCAGGGGGCTACAACCTAGATGGTACATGACAACCCCATCACAACGGGCTGCCTACTGTGCTGGATTTTGGGTGCCATGTAAAGTCCATCATGATCGTAGGTGCAGATGGGGACGCACTATGGGCGTAACTTGTGCAACCCATCATGTGTTTAGGCCCAATTTGAGGAATAGCGGGTGTGGTTACAATGCCGTTACAGTGCTGAGTGCCTAGGTCTTAGTGCACTGAGGACCAGTGAGACACCACATAAGGCGTCCTTCCCCACAAGGCTCGTACTTCTGTAGAATTTTGAAAAATGGAGGTCAAACCCCAAGGGGGACCATAACTTGGAAGGCCGAAACTGTTGAAACTCCTTTTAGTCGTCTCTTACAACAGGCAGGAATACCTCAGGCCTATTCTTACCCCGGACCCGCAGGGGGGACATTGGCGCTGTAACCGCAGTGGAGGGACACCTGCCTCCACAAGTATACTGTCCACAGGGCTGGTCCGGAAGGCACCAGAGGCAAGTTGGATCCCACTGTGTAGGACCAGGTCCACCACACGCAACGCAGAAGGGGATGCTGAGCCATAAGCCAGGCTCCCATAATCCAGACGAGACTGGATTAACGCCTGGTAGAGCCGTAGGAGAGTAGATCAGTCGGCGCCCCACCTAGTGTGGTTCAGGCATCGCAGAGCATTTAGATGCCGCCAACACATCTGTTTAAGCTGCCGAAAATGAGGCAGCCAAGTCAACCGGGCATCAAAAACTACACCCAAAAACCTGTGTGTCATCACCCGGAGCTGCGGCTTTATCTTGATGGCGAACTTCTTGCTGGGAACAGTGCATCGCCAGCAGAAATGCATAGCGCAGGTCTTGGCAGCCGAAAACTGAAAGCCATGTGCTACAGCCCAAGACTGCGCCTTCTCGATAGCGCCCTGGAGCTGACGTTCAGCAGCTGCAATGCCAATAGAGCTGTAGTAAAGGCAGAAGTCGTCAGCATACAGGGACGCTGAGACAGACGTCCCCACCGCCGCAGCGAGCCCGTTAATGGCTATTAAAAACAGGCAGACACTTAAAACAGAACGCTGTGGCACACCGTTCTCCTGGACGTGGGAGAAACTATACGAGGCCGCGACTTGCACGCGGAAGGTACGATACGACAGAAAATTTTTGATAAAGATCGGCAGAGGGCCCCGAAGGCCCCATCCATGAAGTATAGAAAGGATGTGATGACGCCATGTCGTATCGTATGCCTTCCACATGTCGAAAAAGACAGCGACCACTTGCTGACGGCTGGCAAAGGCAGTACGGATGGCTGACTCCAGGCTTACCAGATTGCCGGCGGCAGTGCGGCCTTTACGGAACTCACCCTTAGATGGAGCCAGAATCCCCCGAGACTCCAGTACCCAATTCAAGCGCCGGCTCACCATCTGTGCTAGCAACTTGCAAAGAATGTTGGTGAGGTTAATGGGACGATAGCTGTACACCTCCAAAGGGGCCTTGCTATGTTTCAAAATGGGGATAACAATACTTTCCCGCCATTGCGACGGAAACTCACCATCGACCCAAATACGATTGTAAAGGTCGAGGAGGCGTCGCCGGCAGTCCACTGAAAGGTTTTTCAGCATCTAACACTGGATGCGATCTGGCTCAGGAGCGGTATCAGGGCAAGCAGCGAGGGCACTGCGAAATTCCCACTCACTAAATGGAGCATTGTAAGATTCTGGGTGGTTGGTGCGAAACGAAAGGCTCCGACGTTCCATCCGCTCTTTAATGGAGCGGAAGGACGGTGGGTAATTCGAAGAAGCAGAACTCAGAGCAAGCGGTCGGCAATTACGTCGGAGTCAGTACAAATTGCTCCATACAGTGAGAGCGCAGGCACGCTGACAAGGGTCCGATAGCCATGGAGGCTTCGAATCTTGGCCCAGACCTGCGATGGAGTGACATGGAGGCCAACGGTGGACACACACCGCCCCCCGCACTCCTGCTTGTGTTGGCGGATAAGGCGGCGGGCTCGCGCACGCAGCCATTTGAAGGCGATGAGGTGTTCAATGGAGGTATGACGCTTGTGACGCTGGAGCGCCCGCCAGCGATCTTTAATCGCTTCAGCGATCTCAGGCGACCACCAAAGCACAGTCCTCCGCCGAGGGGACCCAGATGAACGGGGGATGGAAGATTCTGCGGCAGTAACGTTGCTGGTCGTGACTGAGTGAACCACTGAATCAATAGCTTCATGAGAAACAGGGTCAATAGCGACAGTGGAGGAGAACAAGTCCCAGTCAGCCTTATTCATAGCCCACCTGCTAGGGCCCCCAGAAGAGTGACGCTGTGGCAGCGACAGAAAGATTGGAAAGTGGTCACTACCACACAGGTCGTCATGCACACTCCAGTGGACAGTAGGTAAGAGGTTGGGGCTGCAGATTGAAAGGCCCATGGCGGAGTGCGTGCCATGCGCCACACTGAAGCGTGTGAAGGCACCATCATTTAAAATGGAAAGATCGAGCTGTGCCAATAAATGCTCAATGGTGACACCTCGACCTGTTGCCAATGACTCACCCCACAGAGGGTTATGGGCGTTGAAGTCACCCAGTAACAAGGAATGTGGCGGTATTGGGTTATCTGCGCAGCCAAGACATGCTGCGTGACATCACCATCCAGTGGAAGGTAAGGACTGCAGATGGTAACAGCCTGTGGCGTCCACACCCGAACAGCGACAGCCTCTAAAGCTGTTTGGCTGTTTGTAGAGGGACAGACTCGCTGTGAAGAGAGTGAAGGACATAGATGCAGACGCCACCAGACACCCTTTCATAAGCTGCCCAGTTCTTATAATAATCCCGACAGACACAGGGGGGGCGGGGGTTCGCATTGCTAGAAACCAAGTTTCCTGAAGAGCAGTGCAGAAGAAAGGGTGATGGTTGATAAGTTGTCGGAGCTCAGCTAGATGTTGGAAGAAACCGCTGCAGTTCCTCTGGAGGATGGTATTGTCCATGGCTCAGAAAGGCATGAAGGGACTGGGGAGGCTGTCTACGCCGTGTGTTCACTCACAGCCACCATTTCAGTACCCACGTGAGTGACATCCATGCCATCTGAGGGACCGGCGAGATCAAGGTCCTCAGCGGACACCAGGACCTCGACCTCATCCTCAGACACAGAGCTCGAAGTGTGTGGTGGGGTTGGTGCCACCACAAGTTCTTTGGCTTGGTTGGTTGGTTTGTGGGATTAAAGGGACCGTACTGCTACGGTCGTCAGTCCCTTGTTCCAAAAAACTAAAACCACCCAAAGAGACTAAAAAACAAACAGGAAAGACGGCAAACGACACACGACAAGAAATACTCCGACAGAGAACAGAAAAAACAATTTAAAATCACACCGAGGGTGACGGTGGTTGGCCGACCATAGAGAAAAAAGGGAAAAGCCAACCACCGAGAGACACATTAAAAATCGGACTAAAACCGTAGGCCACAGGCCAGAATCAACAGAAAAACACACACACTTACATCAGGCGATAAAATAACCCTGCCCGAATAAAACGCAAAACTAAGTCTGCTATGGCAAAGTCGTCAGTTAAAAGCGCAGGGAGCGTATCAGGCAGCGCAAAAGTCTGCCTGAGCACAGTTAAAAGGGCGCACTCAATCAGAATATGGACCACCGTCAAGGACGCCCCACAACGACAAAGAGGTGGATCCGCACGACACAGTAAATAACTGTGCGTCAGTCGGGTGTGGCCAATGCGGAGCCGACAAAGGATGACAGAGTCCCTGCGGTTGGCTAGCATGGATGACCGCCAAACAGTCGTCGTCACCTTGATAGGACAGAGTTTGTTTGGCACGGGCAGGTTGCGACATTCAGTGTCACAGAAATCGAAAACTTTGCGGTGTAATAGTGCCCGCAAATCAGTCGCCGGGAGGCCAATCTCCAGAGGTGGTTTACTGGTGGCCTCTTTCGACAGGCAGTCAACATTCTCATTGCTGAGTATCCCAACGTGGCCTGGGGTCCACACTAAGACCACAGACGGGCGCAACGGGCAAGAATATGCAGGGACTCATGGACAGCCATCACCAGACGAGAACGAGGGAAACACTGGTCGAGAGCTCGTAAACCGCTCAGGGTATCGCTACAGATAACGAAGGACTCACCTGAGCAGGAGCGGATATACTCTAGGGCACGAAAGATGGCAACCAGCTCAGCAGTGTAAACGCTGCAGCCATCCTGCAAGGAACGTTGTTCGGAACGGTCCCCTAGAGTTAGCACATACCAGACACGACCAGCAACTATCGAACCGTCAGTGTAAACAATGCCAGAGCCCTGATACGTTGCCAGGATGGAATAAAAGTAGCGGCGGAAGGCATCTGGAGGGACTGAGTCCTTCAGGCCCTGCGCCAAGTCGAGCCAAATGCAAGGGCGAGGAACACACCATGCGGGTGTATGCAAAGTGGCCCGGAAAGGAGGTGGAACAGTGAAAATCCTAAGACCGGAGACAAGCTCTTTGACGCGGACCGCGATCGCACAACCTGACCGAGGCCGAAGTTCGGGCAGATGGGCGACCGATTGCGGGAACAGGAGACGATAGTTTGGATGCCCGGGCAAGCTAAAAACATGGGCAGCATAAGCGGCCAGCAAACGGTGGCGCCGTAACCGCAGGGGAGGGACACCAGCCTCCTCTAGTATGTTGTTCACAGGGCTGGTGCGGAAGGCACCAGTGGCAAGTCGTATCCCGCTGTGTAGTATTGGGTCCAGTACCCGCAACGCAGAAGGGGAAGCGGAGCCATAAGCCAGGCTCCCTTAAGCCAGGCTCCCTTAAGCCAGGCTCCCTTAAGCCAGACGGGACTGGATTAACGCATGGTAGAGCCGTAACAAGGTAGATCGGTCGGCGCCCCAGCTGGTGTGGCTCAAACATCGCGGAGCATTGACATGCCGCCAACACGCCTGTTTAAGCTGCCGAATATGAGGCAGCTAAGTCAACCGGGCATCAAAAAGTACATCCAAAAACCTATGGGTCTCCACCACAGCAAGAAGTTCGCCGTCAAGATAAAGCCACGGCGCAGGATGGACCGTTCGGCGCCGGCAGAAATGCATAACGCGGGTCTTGGCAGCCGAAAACTGAAAACCACGCGCTACAGCCCAAGACTGCGCCTTGCGGATTGCACCCTGTAGCTGACGTTCAGCAGGTGCAATGCCAATAGAGCTACAGTAAAAGCAGAAGTCGTCAGCGTACAGGGAAGCGGAGACACAATTTCCCACGGCCCCAGCGAGCCCGTTAATGGTTATTAAAGATAGGCAGACACTTAAAACAGAACCCTGTGGCACACCGTTCTCCTGGACGTGGGAGGAACTATACGAGGCCGCGACTTGCACGCGGAAGGTACGACACGACAGAAAATTGCGGATAAAAATCGGCAGAGGACCCCGAAGACCCCATCCATGAAGCGTAGAAAGGATGTGATGACGCCATGTCGTATCGTACGCCTTCCGCATGTCGAAAAAGACAGCGACCAGGTGCTGACGGCGGGAAAAGGCAGTACGGATGGCCGACTCCAGGCTCACCAGATTGTCGGCGGCGGAGCGGCCTTTACGGAACCCACCCTGAGATGGAGCCAGAAGGCCCTGAGACACCAGTACCCAATTCAAGCACCGGCTAACCATCCGTTCAAGCAACTTGCAAAGAACTTTGGTGAGGCTAATGGGACGGTAGCTGTCCACCTCCAGAGGGTTCTTTCCAGGTTTCAAAACGGGGATGACAATACTTTCCCGCCATTGCGACGGAAACTCTCCCTCGACCTAAAGACGGTTGTAAAGGTCGAGGAGGCGTCGCTGGCAGTCCACTGAAAGGTGTTTCAGCATCTGACAGTGGATGCCATCTGGCCCAGGAGCGGTATCAGGGCAAGCGGCTAGGGCACTGCGAAATTCCCACTCACTGAATGCAGCATTGTAAGATTCTGGGTGGTGGGTGCGAAACGAAAGGCTCCAACGTTCCATCCGCTCTTTAACGGAGCGGAAGGCCAGTGGGTAATTGGAAGAAGCGGAACTAAGAGCAAAATGCTCTGTCAAGCTGTTGGCAATTTCGTCGGAGTCTGTACAAACTGCTCCATTTAGTGAGAGTGCAGGGAAGCTGACAGGGGTCCGATAGCCATAGAGGCGTCGGATCTTGGCCCAGACCTGCGATGGAGAGACATGGAGGCCAATGGTGGATACATACCGCTCCCAGCACTCCTGCTTGCTTTGGCGGATAATGCGGCGGGCCCGCACACGCAGCCGTTTGAAGGTGAAGACGTGTTCAATGCAGGGATGTCGCTTGTGACGCTGTAGCGCCAGCCGGCGATCTTTAATCGCTGCAGCGATCTCAGGCGACCACCAAGGCACAGTCCGCCGCCGAGGGGACCCAGAGGAACGGGGAATAGCAGATTCGGCGGCAGAAACGATGCATGTGGTGACTGATTGAACCACCGCATCAATGTCATCATTAGAGAGAGGCTCAATAGCGGCAGTGGCGGAGAACAGGTCCCAGCCAGTCTTATTCATAGCCCATCTGCTAGGGCGCCCAGAAGAGTGACGCTGTGGTAGTGACAGAAAGATCGGAAAGTGGTCACTACCACACAGGTCGTCATGCATACTCCATTGGACAGACGGTAAGAGGCTAGGGCTACAGATCGAAAGGTCAATGGCGGAGTATGTGCCATGCGCCACACTGAAGTGTGTGAAGGCACCATCATTTAAAATCTAGAGATCGAGCTGCAACAATAAATGCTCAATGGTGGCGCCTCGACCTATTCCCACTGACCCACCCCACAGAGGGTTATGGGGGTTGAAGTCGCCTAGTAGCAAGAAAGGTGTCGGCAATTGGGCTATCAGCGCAGCCAGAACATTCTGTGAGACATCATCATTCGGTGGAAGGTAAAGACTGCAGACGGTAACAGCCTGTGGCGTCCACACTCGACAGCGACAGCCTCTGAAGGTGTTTGGAGAGGGACAGACTCGCTGTGCAGAGTGTGAAGGACATAGAGGCAGACCCCACCAGACACCCTTTCATAAGCTGCCCGGTTCTTATAATAACCCCGATAGCCACGGAGGGTGGGAGTTCGCATTGCTGGAAACCAAGTTTCCTGAAGAGCAATGCAGAAGAAAGGCTGAAGGCTGATAATTTGTCGGAGCTCAGCTAGATGGTGGAAAACACCACTGCAGTTCCACTGGAGGATGATATTGTCCATGGCTGAGAGAGGCGTGAAGGGACTGGGAAGGCAATTTGCGCCGCTTGTTCACTCACTGCCACCGATTCAGTACCCGTGCAAGTGACATCCATGGCGTCTGAGGGACCGGCGCGATCAAGGTTCTCAGCGGACGCCAGAGTCTCGACCTCATCCTCAGACGCAGAGCTCGAAGGGTGCGGTGGGGTCGGTGCCACCGCAAGTTCTTTGGCCTTAGAGGTCTTTCTCTTGGACTTCTCTCGCTGAGCCTTGGGTTTCACCGGCTGGGAAGCCTTCACCGATTCAGTCTCCGGGACAGAGGAGGATCGTGAAGCCCTATGCCCGGCCGCTGGTGGGGACTTATGCCACTGTCGGCCGCCATCCTTCCCGCTGGTGGAAGCCTGGGAAGGGAGGGACCCAAGGGAACTCTTACGGGCGAGAGTAGTCGAAGAAGTTAGACGCTTCTCCGCCTGAGAAGCGGGGACGGACGTCCCCGACGGGTGGGAGGAGGTTGCTCCTGAGGTAGGTGGTGCAGGAGCAACCTGTTGGGTAGAGCCCCCCACGGGCAAGGGGGCAGGAGGAGTCTTACTGCTTAGCGAGCTGGCTGGAAGTCTCAGAACTGATGGGGCTAGCACAGTTGTTGTAGCAGCTGCGTAAGAAGATGTCATTCCCACAGCATGGAGTCTGTCATATTTCCTTTTGGCCTCAGTATAGGTCAGCCGGTCCAGGGTCTTATATTCCATGATTTTGCGCTCTTTCTGAAAGACTTGGCAGTCAGGCGAGCAAGTTGAATGATGCTCTCTGCAGTTGACACAGATGAGAGGCGGGGCTCATGGAGTATTGGGATGTGATGGGCGTCCACAATCTCAACATGTGAGGCTGGAAGTGCAGCGGGAAGACATATGGCCGAACTTCCAGCACTTAAAGCACTGCATCGGGGGAGGGATATAGGGCTTGACGTCACAACGGTAGACTATCACCTTGACCCTCTCTGGCAATGTATCACCCTCGAAGGCCAAGATGAAGGCACTGTAGCAACCTCATTGTCCCTCGGACCCCGATGAACGCGCCGGACGAAATGAACACGTCTATGCTCTAAGTTGGCGCGCAGCTCGTCATCAGACTGCAAAAGTAGGTGCCTATGGAAAATAACACCCTGGACCATATTTAAACTCTTATGTGGTGTGATGGTAACGTTAACATCCCCCAACTTGTCACAAGCAAGTAACCTGCGTGACTGGACGGAGGATGCTGTTTGTATCAGTACTAAGCCAGAGCGCGTTTTGGACAAGCCCTCCACCTCCCCAAACTTGTCCTCTAAATGCTCGACGAAGAACTGAGGCTTTGTGGATAGGAAAGACTCCCCATCAGTTGTCGTACAAACTAAGAATCAGGGCGAATAACTGCTACTGCCATCCTGAGACTTACATTCCTCCCACGGTGTGGCCAAGGAGGGGAACGTTTTCGGATCGTACTTCTGAGCATTGAATTGAGCCTGAGAATGCTTAGAGACTGCTGGCGGCTGGCTGGCAGCGATAGATGATGAACCACGCTTCACTGCGGGTCATCCGCCCTGATGCGACCTACTTCGACCAAGGGCCCTCCCCACGGGCGCCACCCAGCCTCGGCAATAGCCACCTGGCAGGATGGCCATTGCCGGGAGTTCTGATGCCCCAGGGAGATGGGCATCTACTCCTTGGTATACGTGGGGAGTTAACGGCGCAGGCATCAGTAGAGCGATCCCTGTGTTGTCAGGGGGCCACAACCAACAGGGTACATGGCGGCCCCACCACAACGGACTGGCTACCATGCTGGATGTTAGGTGATGTGTAGTCCATGGTCGCCGTCAGTGCATAAAGTGGCACTGCACAGCGCAAGGTGGAAAGTGCACGCAGGAACGTATCCATGCCCAAGAGATGGAGAGCAGGCAGGACTGCAATGCAACGACAAAGAAGCTGGGGAAAGGTCTGATCGCAAGATGGACACAATGCACCAAGTAAGGTGCCCTTCCCCAATCGGCTCGCTCTTTGGAAGTATTTTGAGATATGGAGGTCAAACCTGACGGGGGACCATCACATAAGGCCAAAACTTTTGAGACTCCTTTTAGTCGCCTCTTACGACATGCAGGAATATCGCAGGCCTATTCTTACCCCCGAAGACGCAGGGGCTCCGGGTCCTGACTGGTTGTTTCAGTAACCATGGGAAAATACGCTGCCATAGTCTGGGCAATGGCTCGTGGATCCGTGTGGAGAGTGCCATTATTCATTACAGAAGCCATGGAGCACCTCCCTCCTCTCCCAGAAATTCTCCTGATGGTCTCCTACACAATGGAACTTTTGGTGGAACGATTAATGATGTTCTGGAACTGTAACCACGACCTCTTCTTGCTCTCTCGAGTAGTGCGGCGAGATTTTGCCCTCGCAACCCGAAAGGCTGCAAGATTCGCTGCAAGATTCGCAGCAGTCGGCCGACACTGGAACCGACACAGAGCTGCATGCCTGGTCCTGATTGCAGAGTGGCATTTGGCACTCCACCAAGGGACAGGTTGCCTCTTCTGGTGGCCTGTGGACTGTGGAATGGATGCTGCAGCGGCGGGGTGGACCGTGTTGGTAATATGATCCACCCACGCCTCAACATTCGCTCAGTGTTTGGTCTGGGCCAACTGGCTAAAAAGCGTCCAATCGGCCCCACTGAGCACCCATATTGGTGGTTTCCTTTCGGGGCCCACGCCATCTGGCAGGTGAATCCAGATTGGGAAGTGATCACTGCCGTGCAAGTCAGCAACCACTTCCCATTGAGCACTGGAGGCAAGAGCTGGAGAGCAAAGCGAAAGATCAATGGCAGAAAATGAGCCAGTCGCTGTGCAGAAGTGAGTGCTCTGTTCTCCACTGAGCAAGTAGGCACAGGATGAAAGGAGGAGCCTCTCAATTGCTCTACCCTGGGACAGGTAATTGCAGAACCCCAAAGCACATTGTGGGCATTAAAATCACCACAAATAATGAATGGCTGTGGGAGCTATGTAAGCAGGTCGGTGAGGGCTGCTTCATCAAGTGCATCATGTGGGGTCAAGTAAAGTGAACAGACAGTCAATGGATGATGCATGCGCACGGACACAGCGAGGGCCTGTAAAGTCGTCGTAAGCGAGAGAGACGAGATGGTTGGTTAGTTGGTTTAAAGATTAAAGGGACCAAACTGCGAAGGTCATCGGTCCCATGTTTCGTGAACACACGGAGCACAGTGAAACCATCCATTAGTCATTCAAAGCATGAAAAGAAAAATTCCGGGGGGAAAAAAAGCCCCAAGGTCAATAATAAAGCAACATGGAAAACGGAGAACAGCAACAAAAACAACAGAGAAAAAAGGCAGAAAGAATTAAAACTGTACAGCAGAGGATCGTGGCTGGATGATCACAAAAATAAAAAAATGAGCCAGCCACTCTGCAACACGTTAAAACCTCCAGCCTAAAAGATTAGGGTGGAATCCAATTACAACACAAAAACAATTAAAAGATACAGCTCAAAAGAGGGTGATGTAATAAAATTAAATGGAGCTATAAAAGTCGTTTGAGCGAATAAAACTTAAAACCCGATCTGCCATGGATCACCTAAAAGAGATGATAAATCACCCTGGAGATTAAAAGTTCGCCTGAGAGTGGTAAAAAGAGGACATTCCAACAACATATGGGCCACTGTCGTGGTTGCACCACAGCGACAATGAGGGGGGCCCTCTCGACGCAGCAGATGACCATGCGTCAGCCAAGAGTGACCAATGCGGAGCCTACAGAGAACAACAGAATCGCTGCGAGAGGCCCGCATGGAGGAACCAAACACAGTCGTGGTCTCCTTTATTCGCCGCAGCTTGTTGGGTGCAGACAGAGTGCGCCATTCGTCTCCCCTCATCCCAAGGCGCGACGGCGCAACACCGAACGGAGATCAGTTGCCGGGAGGCCGATCTCCAACGGCAGTTTGCGGGTAGCTTCTTTGGCTAACGTGTCGGCGAGTTCGTTTCCCGCTATCCCGACGTGTCCCGTGGTCCATATGAACACCACTGAACGTCCATGCTGTTCAAGAGCGTGAACGGACTCCTGTATGGCAACAACAATGGGATGGTGTGGGTAGCACTGGTCAAGAGCCTGTAGACTACTCAGAGAGTCACTGCAAATGACAAAAGACTCGCCAGTGCTGGTACGAAGACGCTCAAGGGCACGAAAAATGGCTGTTAGCTCTGCAGTGTAAACACTGCAGCCTTCCGGCAAGGAGCGCTGGTCTACATAATCCGCATGAGCATAAGCGTACCCCACATGGCCATCAACCATCGAGCCATCTGTATAGATAACCTCAGAGTCATGGTATGCGCCGAGGAGAGAAAGGAATTGGCGGCGCAAGACTGCAGGAGGAACTGAATCTTTTGGCCATCGTGAGAGGTCCAGCCAAAGCTGTGGCCGACGAATACACCAAGGTGGTGTGTGTGGGCGGACCTGAAAAGCAGATGAAAGAGGCAAAGACTCGAGTTCACTAAGGAGTGACCGAACACGGATCCCAATTGTATGGCCTGATCGCAGCCACCGCTGTGGGATATGGACCGCCACATTAGCGAAAAGGAGATGGTAGTTAGGGTTATGGGGCGAACAACGGACGTGGGCAACATAGTTGGCTAAGAGTTGTTGATGCCGAACGCGAAGTGGAGGAACCCCAGCCTCAGCAAGAAAGCTATTAACAGGGCTGGTGCGGAATGCTCCTGTCGCCTGTCGAACCCCACAGTGGTGAACGGGGTCAAGCAGTTGCAACACAGAGGGCGACGCTGAGCCATACGCCACACTCCCATAATCCAGTCGGGACAGCACAAGAGCTTTGTAGAGCTGCAGCACCGTATTACGATCTGCACCCCAAGTTGTGTTGCTGAGGCAGCGGAGGGCATTCAGATGCTGCCAGCAGTGATGCTTGAGCTGACGAATATGTGGAAGCCAAGTAAGCCGGGCATTGAAGAGCAATCCCAGAAAACGATAAGTGTCAACAACCCTGAGCATGGCATCCTGAAGATAGAGCTCAGGGTGGGGATGCACAGTTCGAAGCCGACAAAAGTGCATAACACAAGTCTTCGCAGGAGAAAATTGAAACCCATGGGCTAGGGCCCACACCTGCGCTTTGCGTATGGCTCCCTGCCACCTACATTCTGCAACACTAATGGTGGACGAGCTGAAAAAGATGCAGAAATCGTCAGCATATAACGTGGGTGAGACAGACGACCCTACTGCCACTGCAAGTCCATTAATGGCCACAAGGAAAAGGGGCACACTCAATACAGAGCCCTGTGGAACGCCGTTCTCCTGGATATGAAGTGAACTATGGGATGTGCCAAGTAAAACGCGGAATGTCGGAACAGATAAAAATTTCTGAATAAAAATGGGGAGAGAGCCCTGGAGACCCCACCCATGCAACGTGGCGAGAATATGGTGCCGCCACAGCGTGCCATATCCTCTGGAGAGGTCGACAAAGACGGAGACGAGGTGTTGGCGCATGGAAAAAGCAGTGCGGATTGCAGACTCAAGGAAGACCAAATTATCGGCGGTGGAACGGCCCTGACGAAGCCGCTCTGGCACGGAGCCAGAAGACCCCGAGACTCGAACAGTCAACACAGCGTCGACTCACCATACGTTTCAGTAGCTTGCACAGAGTATTTGTCAAGCTGATGGGCCCATAGCTATCTACAGTAAGCGGGTCATTACCAGGCTTCAGCACCGGAATGATGGCACTTTCTCGCCACTGCGACGGAAAGACACCATCGCCCCATATGCGGTTGAAGATGGCAAGAACACAGTCCGGGGACAGATGTTTCAGCATCTGATTGTGGATGCCATCTGGCCCAGGGGCTGTATCGGGGCACTGTGCCAAGGCGCTTTGGAGTTCCCACGAACTAAATGGGGCGTTATACGCCTCAGGGTGGCGAGAAGCAAAAGAAAGCCGTTTGCCTTCCTCCCCGCGTTTTAGCGCGCGAAACGCAGGCGGGTAATTCCCCGACGCAGAGGCCTGAACATAGTGTTGTGCGAAATGCTCGGCGATTGCATTGGTATCGGTGCATAGCACCCCGTTGATGGAAAGCCCTGGGAGACCTGTAGAGTGCTGCAATCCAAAGATGCGCCGAATCTTCATCCACACCTGGGAGGGTGAAGTACGGGAACCAATGGTGGAAACGTACCTCTCCCAGCTCTCCTGTTTCCGCCTTTTGATGAGCCGCCGGACCTGAGCACGGAGGCGTTTGAATAAAATGAGGTTCTCCAAAGACGGGTGCCGCTTATGTCGCTGAAGAACCCGTCGACGCTCATTAATGGCTTCAGCGACATCCGGAGACCACCAGGGCACTGACTTTCGCTGGCGGCACCCTAACGAACGAGGAATGGTACGTTCTGCAGCGGAAACAATCGCTGCAGTCAGTGTCTCAACCGCCACATCGATGGTACCGTGGGGGGAGAGATTCAACATTGGCAGCAGAAGAGAACACTTCCCAGTTTGCCTCGCTAAATGCCCATCTGGGCAAACGTTCATGGGAGCGACGCTCGGGTAGTGAAAGGAAGATGGGAAAATGGTCACTACCACACAAGTCGTCATGGACTCTCCAGTCGATCGATGGTACAAGCCCTGGGCTGCACAACGACAGATCTATGGCCGAGAACGAGCCATGCGCCACATGAAGTGTGTGGCGGCGCCAGTGTTTAAGAGGCAGAGGCCGAGTTGGGAGATGAGTTCCTCAACATCTCTGCCTCGGCCAGTAGTCTTCGTTCCACCTCACAGGGGTTGGTTGGTTGGTTTGTGGGATTAAAGGGACCAGACTGCTACGGTCATCGGTCCCTTGTTCCAAAACTTAAAAACACCGACACAGAGTAAAAAAAAGGACAATAGAGACAACAGATAACACAGGACAAGAAAAACTCAGACAAAGAACAGACAAAACAAATTAAAATAATATGGAGTGTGGCGGTGGTTGGCCGACCATACAGAGAAAAAAAAGGGAAAAGCCAACCACCGAGAGACAAATTAAAAACTCAGTTAAAAATCGTAGGCCAAAGGCCCGAATCAACACAAAAAACATAAACACTCCAATTAAATGATAAAAAACCCCTGCCCAAATAAAACGTAAAACTAAGCATGCCATGGCAGAGTCATCAGTTAAAAGGGCAGGGAGCGTATCAGGGAGCGCAAATGTCTGCCTGACCACAGCTAAAAGGGGACAGACCAACAAAAAGTGGGCCACTGTCAAAGGCGCCCCGCAACGACATGGAGGAGGGTCCTCCCGACGCAGTAAATAACTGTATGTCAGCCGGGTGTGGCCAATGCAGAGCCAGCAAACAACAACTGAATCTCTAAGAGTGGCTCGCATGGATGACCGCCACACACCCGTCGTCACCTTGATAGGACAGTGTTAGTTTGGCGTGGGGAGATTGCGCCATTCAGTATCACAAAGCGAGAGAACTTCGTGGCGTAAGACTGCCCGCAAATCAGTCTCCGGGAGGCAAATCTCCAGAGATGGTTTACTGGTGGCCTCTTGCGCCAGGCAGTCTACATTTTCATTGCTGGGTATCCCAACATGACCGGGGGTCCACACAAAGACCACAGAGTGGCCGCAAAGTGCAAGACTATTCAGGGACTCCTGGATAGCCATCACCAGACGAGAACGTGGGAAACACTGGTCGAGAGCTCGTAAACCGCTCAGGGTATCGCTACAGATAACGAAGGACTCACCTGAGCAGGAGCGGATATACTCTAGGGCACGAAAGATGGCAACCAGCTCAGCAGTGTAAACGCTGCAGCCATCCTGCAAGGAACGTTGTTCGGAACGGTCCCCTAGAGTTAGCGCATACCCGACACGACCAGCAACCATCGAACCATCAGTATAAACAATGGCAGAGCCCTGATAAACGGCTCAGATGGAAAAAAAGCGGCGGCGGAAGGCCTCCGCAGGGACTGTGCCAATTCGAGCCGAAGGCAAGGGCGCGGCACACACCACGGGGGTGTATGCAGAGGGGCCCGGAAAGGAGGTGGAACAGGGAAAACCCCTAGCCCGGACAGAAGCTGTTTGACGCAGATGGCGATCGGACAACCCGAACAGGGCCGACGTTCTGGGAGATAGACGACTGACTGCGGGAACAGGAGACGATAATTTGGATGCCCAGGCAAGCTAGAAACATGGGCAGCATAAGCAGGCAGTAATTGTTGCCGTCGGAACTGCAGTGGAGGGACACCTGCCTCCACAAGTATGGTGTCCACAGGGCTGATCCGGAAAGCACCAGTGGCAAGGCGTATCCCGCTGTGGAGGATTTGGTCCAGCACCCGCAATGCAGATGGGGATGCTGATCCATAAGCCAGGCTCCCATAATCCAGACGGGACTGGATTAACGCCTGGTAGAGCCGTAACAGGGTAGAAAGGTGGCGCCCCAGCGGGTGTGGCTCAAGCATTGCAGAGCATTTAGATGCCGCCAACACATCTGTTTAAGCTGCCAAATATGAGGCAGCCAAGTCAACCGGGCATCAAAAACCACACCCAAAAACCTATGTGACTCCACCACAGTAAGAAGTTCGCCATCAAGATAAAGCCGCGGCTCCGGGTGAACAGTGCGTCGCCGGCAGAAATGCATAACGCAGGTCTTGGCTGCCGAAAACTGGAACCCATGAGTTACAGCCCAAGACTGCGCCTTACAGATAGCGCCCTGTAGCTGACGTTCAGCAGGTGCAATGCCAATAGAGCTATAGTAAAGGCAGCATACAGGGAAGCGGAGACAGAATTTCCCACCACTGCAGTGAGCCCGTTTAATGCAATTAAAAACAGTCAGACACTGAGGACAGAGCCCTGTGGTAGCCCATTCTCCTGTACTCGGGAGGAACTATGGGAGGCTGTGACTTGCACGCGGAAGGTACGATGCGATAGAAAATTTCGGATGAAGATCGGCAGTGGACCCCGAAGACCCCAACCATGAAGCGTACATGGGATGTGACGACGCCACGTCGTATCGTACGCCTTCTGCATGTCGAAAAACACAGCGACCAGGTGCTGACGGCGCGCAAAAGCTGTACGGATGGCTGACTCCATGGCCCTTTCGGTACCCACCCTGAGCCGGTGCCAGAAGGCCCTGAGACTAGTATCCAACTCAACTGTCAGCTCACCATCTGTTCTAGCAACTTGCAAAGAACGTTGCTGAGGCTAATGGGGCGGTAATTGTCCACCTCCAAAGGGTTCTGGCCAGGTTTCAAAACGAGGATGACAATGCTTTCCCGCCATTGCGACGGAAACTCCCCCTCGACCCCGAGACGATTGTAAAGGTCGAGGAGGCGTCGCTTGCAGTCAACTGAAAGGTGTTTCAGCATCTGAAAGTTTTTTTTTTTTTTTGTGGTTTTAGGGCGCACAACTTCAACGGTCATTAGCGCCCAGACTACGTGAGGAATGCACCGTGAGTCACAAGTTTAAAACAGCAACGAAACGGAAAACACGATAAAGGACAGACTAACAGGCATAGGATTAAAAAAGGAAGACAGTAGAATCAAATGTCCTTTGAGAGGGTTGTCAAATTGATAAAATGAAGAACGCGAGCAGCTGCTCGTGGGTCATCCGCTAAAATGGCTTCTACAGTACAAGGCAGGCCAAGATCAAGACGCAGGGTGTTAAAATCTGGACAGACCGTTAAAATATGGCAGACCGTCAGCAATTGCCCACAGGGGCAGAACGGCGCCGGCGCATCCGTCAGCAGATGGCGATGGCTGAACCGGCAGTGACCAATTCGTAACCGGGCCAAAACGACCTCCTCCCGCCGAGAAGGGCGTGAGGAGGACGTCCAAGCCACGGGAAGAGGTTTCAGGGCCCGAAGTTTGTTGTCTGGAAGTGCAGCCCAATCGGCATGCCACTGCGATAAAATGCGCCGACAAATGACCCTGCTACAATCTGACGAAGGGACACAACAAGATGCTGTCCGAGGCTGGAGGACCGCAGCCTTGGCCGCGGCATCTGCAGCTTCGTTCCCAGGGAGACCGACATGGCCAGGAACCCACATAAAGCTAACCGGAGAACCGACGTCCACCAGCTGCTGAAGAGAGCGATGGATCCGGTGCACGAAAGGGTGAACCGGGTACGGATCACGGAGGCTATGGATAGCGCTCAGGGAATCGGAGCAGATGACATATGCAGAATGTCAGTGGCGGCAGATGTAAAGGACAGCCTGGTAGAGGGCAAAGAGCTCAGCTGTGAAGACCGAACAAAGGCCATGGAGCCAGTATTTGAAACTTTGTGCCCCGACAATAAAGGAACACCCAACCCCGTCATTGGTCTTAGAGCCGTCTGTATAAATGAAGGTCATATTAATGAACTTCCAACGAAGTGCGATAAAACGGGAGTGGTAGACTGAACCGGGGGTAACCTCCTTCGGGAGCGAGCAGAGGTCAAGGTGGACGCGAACCTGATCCTGGAGCCAAGGTGGCGTGTGGCTCTCGCCCACTCTAAAGGTTGCAGGGAGTGAAAAATTAAGGTGTTGAAGGAGGCGACGAGACATACAACCCGTATTGACTGTCGAGAGAGTCGTCAAAAAAGGAACGATAAGACGGGTGGTCGGGCATTGCCAGTAGCCGACAAGCATACCGACAAAGCAGTGTATCACGCCGATAGGTGAGTGGCAACTCACCAGCGTCAGCATGAAGACTCTCGGCGGGACTAGTATAAAACGCTCCGATCGCAAGTCGTAAACCCCAATGTTGTATGGAGTTGAGGCGGCGTAAGATGGATGGCCGTGCAGAGGAGTATACGAAGCTCCCATAATCCAGCTTGGAGCGGACGATCAACCGATATAGGCGAAGTAGGACGGTTCGATCCGCTCCCCACGACATACCACTGAGAACACGGAAGATAATTAGAGAACGGGTACAACGGGCAGCCAAATATGACACATGTGGAGACCAGCTAAGTTTCCTGTCAAATGTAAGACCTAAAAATTTTGTTGTCTCCACAAATGGGAGAGCAACGGGACCGAGTCGTAAGGACGGTGGGAGAAACTGTTTGTAGCGCCAGAAGTTAATACAGACCGTCTTCTCGGCAGAAAAACTGAAGCCATTGGCGACACTCCAGGAGTAAAGACGGTCAAGAGAACGCTGAAGACAGCGCTCCAGGACACGTGTACACTGCGCGCTGCAATAGATTGGAAAATCGTCCACGAAAAGGGAGCCTGATACATCAGCTGGGAGGCAATCCATTATTGGATTGATCGCGATGGCGAAGAGAGCGACGCTCATAACTGAGCCCTGTGGCACACCATTCTCCTGGCGAAAGGTGTCTGACAGGACAGAACCCACACGTACCCTAAACCGTCGATCCATTAAAAAAGAACGAATAAAAAGAGGGAGGCGACCGCGAAGGCCCCATGTATGCATGGTGCGGAGAATGCCCGCCCTCCAACAGGTGTCGTAAGCCTTCTCCAAATCAAAGAACACAGCCGCGGTCGGGCGCTTCCGCAAGAAGTTATTCACAATGAAGGTCGACAAGGTAACCAGATGGTCAACAGCAGAGCGGCGCCTACGAAATCCACATTGTACATTGGTAAGTAGGCGTCGAGATTCGAGCAGCCAAACCAAACGAGAGTTAACCATTCGCTCCATCACCTTACAAACACAGCTGGTAAGCGAGATGGGTCGATAACTGGAAGGCAAGTGCTTGTCCTTCCCCGGCTTAGGAATCGGGACAACAATAGACTCGCGCCAGCATGCGCGAACATGTCCCTCAATCCAGATGCGATTATAAGTACGAAGAAGAAAACCTTTACCCGCAGGAGAAAGGTTCTTCAGCATCTGAATATGAATAGAATCAGGCCCTGGAGTGGAGGACCGTGATCGGCCAAGTGCGGTTTCGAGTTCCCACATGGTGAATGGGGCATTATAACTTTCACGATTCGAGGAGCGGAAGTTAGGTGGCCTAGCCTCCTCTGCCTGTTTGCGGGGGAGGAAGGCAGGGTGGTAATGAGCGGAGCTCGAAACCTCGGCGAAAAAGCGGCCGAAGGCATTTGAGACATCCTCAGGGGCCACAAGGACGTCATTCGCGACCGTCAAGCCAGAAACTGGTGAGTGAACCTTAGTGCCAGATAGCCGGCGCAGGCTACCCCAGACAACAGAAGAAGGAGTAAAACTGTTGAAGGTGCTTGTGAAAGCAGTCCAGCTGGCTTTCTTGCTTTCTTTAATAATACGACGACACTGAGCACGTAATCGATTATAATTGATACAATTCGCCACTGTAGGGTGGCGTTTAAAGGTGCGTAAAGCACGTCGACGAGCACGTAAAGCGTCTCTACATGCTGCAGTCCACCAGGGGACCGGTACGCAACGTGGAGAAGAAGGAGGGTGAGGGATGGAATATTCAGCAGCAGCGAGAATGACTTCCGTGAGGTGTGTGACCTGACGATCGCAGCTTGTGAAGGTTTGATCCTGAAAGGTCGCCCTGGAAGAGAAGAGCCCCCAGTCTGCCTTGGAGATGGTCCAACTAGAGGAGCATGGAGAGGGGATATGCTGCAGGAGATGGATAACACACGGGAAGTGGTCGCTCGAATATGTATCAGAAAGCGTATACCATTCAAACCAGCGTGCAAGTTGGGGAGTACATATAGCGAGGTCTAAATGGGAATAGGTGTGAGATGTGTCCGAAAGAAAAGTAGGGGCGCCAGTATTGAGGCAGACAAGGTTGAGCTGGTTGAAAAGGTCTGCTAACAGGGAGCCCCTCGGGCAGGATGCTGGAGAGCCCCAAAGGAGATGGTGGGCATTGAAGTCTCCAGTTAACAAAAATGGTGCAGGTAGCTGAGCAATACGTTTCATCATGTCTGCCCTGGTAACGGCAGATGACGATGGAGCGTAAACGGTACAAAAGGAAAAAGTAAAAGTGGGGAGAGTAATGCGGATGGCAACTGCCTGCAGGCCGGTGTGCAACGTGATGGGATCATAGTAAATATCATCCCGGACCAGCAACATAACCCCTCCATGGACCGGGATACCTACCACAGGGGGTAGGTCAAAACGCACAGAGGTGTAGTGTGCCAAGGCAATTTGTTCGCATGGGCGTAGCTTCGTTTCCTGGAGGGCTACGACGAGCGGACGGTGCAAGCGGAGCAGCAACTTCAAGTCCTCTCGATTGGAGCGAATGCTGCGAATATTCCAGTGAATAAGTGCCATCGTAAGAAAAGGAAGATAAAAGAAGGGGTCACCTCGAAGGCCGCGGAGGGCCTGGCTTCGAGCGAGCACTGCCGCCGCTATCAGTAGGCGGACAGTCTTCGTCCATTGGGTCTATAGGTTCATCGGCCATCTTGGGAAGATGGCCGGGAGGGGGGGGCTTCCTCCGCCGGTGAACGGCCAGATGTTCGGCTACCAGCGGTGCGGCCAGGCGAAACGGATGACGGCCTGGGGCGGCAACGGCTGGGTGGCGCAGGAGAAGAAATGCGCCGTGGCGGAGAAGGAGAACTGTGCTTCCTAGGAGCCTTCTTGAAAGGTCGTTTGGTGGAAGTACCAGTCGAAGGCTGGGAGGTCGAGGTACGTAGGAAGTCTGCACGGGACGGTTCCTTCTTAAAGGCCCGTGCATCTGACTTCTGGGTCTTCGTCTTGGCAGAAGCTGATGAAGGTGCTTGTGTCTGAGGGGTGACGGGAGGAAGAGGAGACGTCGACCGGGCGATCTTAGCACTGGCCGAACGGACGACCGTGGTGCTGAAGGTAAGATCGCATGTCTGGGTTGCCACCTCCCTGGTGGTGGTGGTGGTGGTTGTTGGGATGTTTAAGGGGGACTAAACAGCGAAGGTCATCAGTCCCCCATTCCAAAATCAGGCGAGCCGAAAATCTACGGAGCAGATAAAAACCAAAGGGGGACGAGACGTCCCCCCAGGCGCTAAAAGAACACAAATGCAGCAACAAACACTACAGACAAGAACAGGACAGAGGAACACCAGACAGAAAGAAACAGAAGAAAGGAGGATGGCCGGAGACTGGTTGACTGACCATGAGAAAAAAAAATGGAAAGAGTCAACCATCTGACGGCACACCAGAACAGCAACAGACACAAGGACAAAAGACGTAGAAAGGGAAAGACGCAGGACCTCCCTAAATCGAACCATAAAAAGGACTACTACGGATAAAATGTAAAACATTGTCAGCCATGGAGGCATCGTCGGATAAAACCAAAGCCAAAGTGCCCGGGAGATTAAAAGATTGCCGGAGTGTGCGCAGTCGAGGACACTCCAGCAAAATGTGGCCGACTGTCAGCCGGGACCCACACCAACACAAGGGGGGATCCTCCTGACGCAACAGATGGCCGTGCGTCAGGTATGTATGGCCGATGCGCAGCCGACACAGGACTACCGAGTCCCTGCGAGAAGCCCGCAGGGAGGAACGCCACACATCGGTCGTCCCCTTGACAGCCCGCAGTTTATTCGGGGCTGTCATGCCACGCCACTCAGCAGCCCACATCCCAATCAGCTTACGGCGCAACACCAGCTGCTGGTCGCGAGCCGTAAGGCCGACCTCCAAAGCTGGGGCGTCGATCGCCCCTTTGGCCAGCCTGTCTACACGTTCGTTCCCTGGGATGCCAACATGACCAGGCGTCCAAACCAAGACCACCGAACGACCAGAACGGGCAATGGCGGAAACAGACTCCTGAATGGAGGACACCAGAGGAGAGGAGGGATAGCAGCGGTCGATGGCCTGAAGGCTGCTCAGAGAGTCACTGCAGATGACGATGGACCTACCTGAGCAGAAACGCATATGCTGAAGAACGCGCAAGATGGCCACCAGCTCTGCAGTAAAAATACTGCAGCCAGCCGGCAAGGAGCGTTGCTCAACATGGGCAGAGTGAGCAAAGGCGTAGGCAGTGCGACCATCAACCAGGGAACCATCAGTGTAGACAGTCTCACAGTCCGAAAATGAGGCGAGGAGCGCAAGAAAACGGCGACGGAGGGCCACAGGCGGAACCGAGTCCTTGGGTCCCTGTGCCAAGTCCAGACGGATGGACGGCTGGGACAAACACCAGGGAGGCGTAGGTGCACGGACCCGGAAGGGAGGCGGAAGAGGGAATGAACCCAATTCCGACAGCAGGGACTGAACGTGGACAGCGACGGAAAGCCCAGACCTAGGTCGCCGTTCGGGCAGATGGAGGACCATGGCAGGGAAAAGCAGGCGACGATTGGGATGGCCTGGCGAGCAATGCACGTGGACAGCATAGTCGGCGAGCAGTCGATGGCGGCGAATCCGCAGCGGGGGAACCCCGGCCTCCACCAGTAGACAATCCACGGGGCTCGTACGAAAAGCGCCAGTTGCAAGCCGGACCCCACAGTGGTGTATGGGGTCTAACAACTTCAACACTGAGGGTGATGCAGACCCATAGGCCAGGCTCCCATAATCAAGCCAAGACTGCACAAGGGCTCTGTACAATCGCAGCAGCGTGCAGCGATCCGCACCCCAAGACGTGTGGCTAAGGCAGCGGAGGGCGTTGAGGTGCCGCCAGCATTTTTGCTTCAGCTGAGTAATATGAGGAACCCATGTGAGCCGGGCATCAAACACGAGTCCCAAGAAGCGGCAAGTGTCCACCACTTCAAGCAGGTGGCCGTCGAGGTAAAGTTCAGGATGAGGGTGGACCGTCCGACGCCTGCAGAAGTGCATAACCCGAGTCTTGGCTGCAGAGAGCTGAAAACCGTGAGTCAGAGCCCATGATGCTGCCTTCCGAACGGCGCCTTGCAGCCTGCGTTCGGCGACTCCCGTAGTCGTGGAGCTAAATGAGATGCAGAAGTCGTCGGCATACAAAGAAGGAGACACCGACGACCCCACTGCTGCTGCCAGACCACTAATGGCCACTAGGAATAAGGAGACGCTCAACACCGAGCCCTGCGGGACCCCATTTTCCTGTATATAAGAGGAACTAGAGGAGGCACCGACTTGCACCCGGAAAGAGCGGCGCAATAAAAAGCTTTGAAGAAAAGCCGGGAACCGACCACGAAGACCCCACTCATGCAACGTGGCGAGGATGTGATGCCTCCATGTGGTGTCATACGCCTTCCGCAGATCGAAAAATACAGCAACGAGATGCTGACGGCGGGCAAAGGCCGTACGAATAGCAGATTCCAGCCGCACCAAATTGTCCACTGCAGACCGGCCCCGACGGAAGCCACCCTGGGATGGAGCGAGGAGACCGCGCGACTCAAGGACCCAACACTAACGCCGCCCCACCATACGATCAAGCAATTTGCACAAAACGTTGGTGAGGGTAATGGGACGATAGCTGTCCACCGCCAGTGGGTCCGCACCAGGCTTCAAGATGGGGACAATAACACCCTCTCGCCATTGCGACGGGAACACGCCTTCGCTCCAAATGCGATTAAATATCGCGAGAAGGTGTCTCTGGCAGTCCCTGGAGAGATGCTTCAGCATCTGCGCGTGGTTGCAGTCTGGGCCTGGTGCTGTATCAGGGCAATCGGCGAGGGCAGCGAGGAATTCCCTCTCGCTGAAAGGAGCATTGTATGTTTCAAAACGACGCGTGTGGAATGAGAATGGCGTCCGCTCGGCTCGCTCCTTTAGAGAGCGAAAGGCGGAAGGATAGGAGGCAGTCGCAGAGCTCCAAGCAAAGTGCACGGCAAGCCGTTCAGCAATGGCGGCAGCGTCCGTGCAGACAGCGCCGTCCAAGGAGAGCCCAGGGACACCCATAGGGGTCTGGTATCCATAAATCCGCCGGATCCGGGACCACACGAGTGAGGGTGAGACATGGGAGCCCAGCACTCCTGCTTACGCCGTGCAATAAGACGACGGGCCAGGGCACGGAGCCTCTTAAAGGCGATGAGGGTCTCGAGAGACGGGTGCCGCCTATGCCGCTGGAGAGCCCGCCGACGGTCGCGAATAGCCTCAGCAATCTCCGGCGACCACCAGGGTACAGCCTTCCTCCGAGGGAGGCCAGAAGATCGGGGGATGGCAGCCTCGGCCGCTGAAATGATGGATGTGGTGAAAACACGGACCACCTCGTCAATGTCACCCTGTGGGGGAGACTCAATGGCAGCAGCAGAAGTAAAAGCCGGCCAGTCTGCCCTGTGGAGAGCCCAGCGGGGCAGGCGCCCAGAAGAACGACTCTGGGGTAGTGACAAATAGATGGGAAAATGGTCACTACCGCACAGGTCAGGGTGCACCCTCCAGTGGAGGGATGGGACAAGTCCGGGGCTGCGAAGAGAGAGATCGATGGCCGAGAACGAGCCATGGGCAACACTGAAATGCGTGGGAGCACCGGTGTTCAAGAGGCTAAGGTCGAGCTGAGCCAACAAATGCTCCACGGCCTGACCGCGGTCATCGGAGACAGTCCCACCCCATAGAGGGTTGTGGGCATTGAAATCGCCCAGAAGCAGCAATGGTGGCAGGAGTTGAGCCAGCAGCGCAGCCAAGACATGTCGGGCGAGCTCCCCATCCGGAGGAATGTAAACAGAGCAAACAGTAATAGCCGGCGAGAGCTCAACCCTGGCAGCAACTGCCTCTAAAGGCGTCTGAAGGGGTACTGGCGAGCTACAGACAGAGTGGTGAACAAAGAGGCAAACCCCACCTGACGCTCGATGACAGGCAGCACGGTTCTTATAGTATCCCTGATAACCGCGAAGGGCGGGGGTCCGTAGTGCAGGGAACCAAGTTTCCTGCAGAGCAATGCAGAGAACAGGGGAATCACTCAGAAGCATCCGGAGCTCAGGCAGGTGGCGGAAATAACCGCCGCAGTTCCATTGGAGAATGGCAGCAGGAAGGGATTGGGAGGGCGTGAATGCGACTAAGAGGCAGACAGGGCTCCAGAGCCAACTGCCACCACTGGGGGAGAGTCAGCTGAGTCCATAGGAGAGGCCCCCAAGGGTTCCGTGAGGGCGAGATCCGCGGCAGAGGCGAGGATCTCCACCTCATCCCCGGAGCCAGGACTATGTACAGCAGGCGGTGCTGAAACCGCCGGAACGTCCTTCTTCTTGGACACATTCCGTTCCTTCTTCTCGCGTCTGCCCTTAGGGTGAGAGGGCTGGGAGAGCTTCTCTGAAGGAGCGTCGGAGGCTGACGACGACGCAGATGCCCTACGATCAGCAGGTGGCGGAACCTTCAGCCACTGGCTGACATCTGGCTGGGAAGGAGAAGAAACGGAGGAAGGGAGAGCCCCGAGGGACCCCTTCCGCGAGAGAGGAACCGGCGGAGGCAACGCCGCCGGAGAAGGAGGGGGAGGAATCGAGCCTTCCAGTTGTGGAGTAGATGTCACTCCCGAAGTAAGCTTGGGGGGAGCGACAGAAGAGGGTTTGCCCCCAACTGCTAAGGGGGCAATAGAGGAAGGCTTGCCCCCAGGCACGAGGGGGGCAGACAGAGATACATGGCCCCGAGGGCCCACTGAAGGCGGCACAGATGAAGCGACAACCGTCGCTCGCGTGGGCGACGATAACGTGGCTGCAGCATAAGATGTTCGAAGGGAAGCAGGATACAACCTTTCATATTTCTGTTTAGCCTCTCAATAAGTAAGCCGGTCCAGGGTCTTAAATTCCATTATCTTCCGCTCCTTATGAAGAACGGGGCAATCCGGCGAGCATGGAGAGTGGTGCTCCCCACAGTTGACACATACAGGCGGGGGCGCACATGGAGAATCGGGATGTGAGGGGCGTCCGCAATCTCGACACATAGCGCTGGATGGGCAACGGGAGGACATATGCCCAAACTTCCAGCACTGGAAGCACCGCATCGGGGGAGGGACGTATGGCTTCACGTCGCAACGGTAAACCATTACCTTGACCTTCTCGGGCAAGACATCACCCTCGAAGGCCAAGATAAAGGCACCGGTGGCCACCCTGTTAGTCTTGGGTCCTCGATGGACACGACGGACAAAATGCACACCACGCCGTTCCAAGTCGGCTCTCAGCTCGTCATCGGATTGTAACAAGAGGTCACGATGGTAAATAATCCCCTGGACCATATTTAAGCTACTGTGGGGAGTGACGGTAACAGGGACGTCACCCAGCTTATCACACAAGAGCAACGCTCGTGACTGGGCTGGGGAGGACGTCTTGAGGAGGATGGACCCATTCCTCATTTTTGACAACCCTGCCACTTCCCCAAACTTATCCTCCAGGTGTTCCACAAAAAACATAGGCTTCGTCGGAAGAAAGGAGTCACCATCAGTCCTGCTGCAGACAAGGTATTGCGGTACATAAGGCTCCCGCATGGCACTAGATCGGCGTCCCTCCCATGGCGCAGCCAACGAGGGGAACGCCTGAGGGTCATATTGCGCAGCATCGAAGTCGACTCTACCTCGCTTAGAGACGCTGGTGGCCGTGCGACCACCAGCTTGGTGTGATTTATTGCGCTTCATTGCGCCACATCCGCCCAGATGCCACCTACTCCGAACGAGGGCTCTCCCCAAGAGCGCCACCCAGCCAAAGCAACGGGTACCTGGCCGATATCCCGTTGCCCGGAGTCCCCGTGCCCCAGACAAGATGGGCACATTCTCCTTGGCATGCATGGGGAGGAAACAGCTCTGGCATCTGTAGTGCGATCCCTGCGTGGTCAGGGGGCTACCACCAAGAGGGTACATGACGACCCCACCACAACGGACTGGCTACCGTGCTGGATTTTAGGTGTTTAAAGGGTCCACAGTTGTCATAGGCGCTAAGAAGAAGAGTGCGCACAAGGCGAGAAGGAGACAACCCAGAAGATGTTGGGCGTAGTCCTCCCCACACGACAATAGGTAACATGCAAGATGGTGGAGCATGATGGACCAATACAAAAACACCACGTAAGGTGTCCTTCCCCAAATGGCACGCACTGACGACGGAAATTTGGAAGAAAAAAGGAGGTTAAACCCAAGAGGGGACCATCACAGAAGGCCGAAACGTTTGAGACTCCTTTTAGTCGCCTCTTACGACAGGCAGGAATACCGCGGGCCTATTCTTACCCCCGAACCCGCAGGAAGACACCTCCCTGGTAGTCCGAGGAGTGGCGAGGACAGTACTGTATTTCCCCGCTGGGAGCAGCGTGGGCTTCCTACTAGCCAATAGCTTGTGAGCAGCCGAGGTGGACACTTTCTCTTTGACCCGAATTTCTTGGATACAGCGTTCTTCCTTATAGACAGGACAGTCACAGGAGGACGCGGCATGGTCACCCTGACAGTTCACACAACGAGGAGACGGAGGTGGACAGTCACCCTCATGGGCATCCCTGCCACAAGTGACACATTTAGCCGCATTGGAACAAGACTGTCGAGTGTGATTGAAACGCTGACACTGGTAACAGCGCGTAGGTGTCGGGACATAGGGGCGAACAGAAATAACCTCGTAGCCCACCTTGATGCGCGATGGCAGCTTAACACTATCGAAGGTCAAGAAAAGTGTCCGGGTCGGTACAAGGTCATTGTTGACCTTTTTCATGACCCTATGGACAGCCGTCACGCCCTGCTCAGCGAGGAAAGATTGAATCTCCTCGTCAGTCAGTCCGTCGAGGGAGCTAGTATAGACCACACCACGAGATGAATTCAAGGTTCGGTGAGCCTCCAGCCGAACAGGGAACGTGTACAGGAGTGTGGCCCAAAGCAGTTTTTGTGCCTGAAAGGCGCTCTCAGTTTCTAGTAATAAGGTACCATTACGCAACCTGGTACAAGATTTGACAGATCCGGCTATGGCATCGACACCCTTCTGGATAACAAAAGGGTTGACAGAGGAAAAATCCTTTCCGTCCTCAGATCGAGAAACGACGAGGAACTGTGGGGCAGGCGGTAGTACTTTTGTCACTGGTGGCTGGTCACGTTTCCGTTTTTGGGCAGAAGTCGAGACAGATGGAGTGAAATCCATTGCGGAGGAATCCCCCATGATTGCCAGCGTCTCCGATGGCGCGCTCCTTCCTTGTGGGGACCCTCACAGAGGGCACTCCCGCCTTAGGTGAATGTTTACACCTCAGGTCACACCTCCCAAGAACCAGACGGAGGGACCAATCGGCATGGTCAGAAGGTATCAGCTCAGGCAATCACCCCTCCCCGGGCCTGGCCTTTACCCAGGGGGTACGCGCGTGCCTTACATGTCTACCCAGGGCGGGGAATTACGCGTTACCCCGTCACCGGCTACGCGTGCGAACGCGTGGGTCGGCCTTCAGGCACGCACAGGGAGGAAGGAAGAAGAGGAAAAGGAGGAGAGAGAGGGAGAGAGAGGACAGACTGTCTCAAACGCCGAGGCGGAGACCAGAGAAGGCAAGGACAAGAAGGCAAGGAGAAGGCAAGGAGAAGAAGGCAAGGAGAAGAAGGCAAGGAGAAGAAGGCAACGAGAAGGCAAGGAGAAGAAGGCAAGGGAAAGAATAAGGAAGACAGTGAGGTGGAAAAGAGCAAGGAAAGGAACCAACCAAAGGAAGGAAGAAACGAGAAGTGAAAAAGCAAAATGACCGCAAATAGAGGTCGTGGAACCGTCCGTCTCCGGACGCAGGCGCTAACGACCCCCTTGAGGGGGTGGGACTCCTTTTAGTCGCCTCTTACGACAGGCAGGAATACCTCGGGCCTATTCTAATCCCCGGACCCGCAGGGGGGGGCATCTGACAGTGGATGCCATCTGTCCCAGGAGCGGAATCAGGGCAAGCGGTTAGGGCACTGTGAAATTCCCACTCACTGAATGGAACATTGTAGGTTTAATGATGGTGGGTGTGAAAGGAAAGGCTCCGACGTTCCATCTGCTCTTTAATGAAGCGGAAGGCCAGTGGGTAATTCGCAGATGCGGAATTCAGAGCAAAATGCTCTGCCAAGCGGTTGGCAATTACGTTGGAGTCAGTACTAACTGCTCCATTCAGTGAGTGCGCAAGGATGCTGACAGGGGTCCGATAGCCATAGAGGCGACTAATCTTGGCCCAGACCTGCGATGGAGAGACATGGAGGCCAATAGTGGACACATACCGCTCCCAGCACTCCTGCTTGCGTTGGCGGATAAGGCGGCGGGCCCACGCACACAGCCGTTTGAAGGTGATGAGGTGTTCAATGAAGGGATATCGCTTGTGACGCTGCAGCGCCTGCCGGCGATCTTTAATCGCCTCAGCGTTCTCAGGCGACCACCAAGGCACAGTCCTCCGCCGAGGGGACCCAGAAGAACGGGGAATGGAAGATTCTGCAGCTGTAACGTTGCTGGTGGTGACCGAGTGAAACGCATCAATGTCGTCATTAGAGAGAGGCTCAATAGCGGCAATGGAGGAGAACAAGTCCCAGTCAGCCTTATTCATAGCCCATCTGCTGGGGCACCCAGAAGAGTGACGCCGTGGCAGTGACAGAAAGATCGGAAAGTGGTCACTACCACACAGGTCGTCATGCACACTCCATTGGACAGACGGTAAGAGGCTAGGGCTGCAGATCGAAAGGTTGATGACAGAGTATGTGCCATGTGCCACGCTGAAGTGTGTGATGTCACCATCATTTAAAATGAAAGATCAAGCTGTGCCAATAAATGCTTGATGGTGGTGCCTCGACCTGTTGCAGCTGACCCACCCCACAGAGGGTTACGGGCGTTGAAGCCGCCCAGTAACAAGAAAGGTGGCGGCAATTGGGCTGTCAGTGCAGCCAGGACATGCTGCGCGACATCACCATCCGGTGGAAGGTAAAGACTGCAGACGGTAACAGCCTGTGGCGTCCACAGCCGAACAGCGACAGCCTCTAAAGCTGTTTGTAGGGGGGCAGACTCACTGTGAAGAGAGTTAAGGACATAGATGCAGACGCCACCAGACACCCTTTCATAAGCTGCCCGGTTCTTACAATAAGCCCAATAGCCACGGAGGGCGGGGGTTCACATTGCTGGGAACCAAGTTTCCTGAAGAGCAATGCAGAAAAAAGGGTGACGGCTGATGAGTTGTTGGAGCTCAGCTAGATGTTGGAAGAAACCGCTGCAGTTCCACTGGAGTATGAAATTGTCCATGGCTGAGAAAGGCGTGAAGAGACTGGGAGGGCAATTTACGCCGCTTGTTCACTCACTGCCACCGATTCAGTAAACGCACGAGTGACATCCATGGCGTCTGAGGGACGGGCGAGATCCAGGTCTTCAGCAGACGCCAGAATCTGGACCTCGTCATCAGAAGCTGAGCTTGTAGGAAGCAGTGGGACAGGTGCCACCGCAATGTCGGGATTCTTGGGTACCTTACTTTGCTGTGCCTTCGGTGGTTCAGGCTGGGAGGGCTTCACTGAGTCAGTCTCAGGAATGGACGACGACCGTGAAGCCTTACGACCAGGGACCGGTGGTTGTTTGAGCCACTTGCGGATGTCTGCTTTTGTACCGGTCGGAACTTGCGAAGGGAGGTCCACAAGGGACCCCTTCCTGGCGAGAGGAGCCGAAGAAGTCTTACGCTTCTCCGGCTGGGAATGGGGAACTGATGCCCCAATGGTTGGGGGGGGGGGTGTTGCTCCTGAAGTAGATGGAGCAGGAGCAACAGGGAGTGAAGTGCCGCCCCCCCCCCTATCAAGGGGGCAGGAGTGGTCCCTTGGCTCTGAGGGATGACGGTGTGTGGTGCAGCAATGGGAACTGTAGCAGGAGTGACAGTGGCGGCATAAGTGGACGTCATGCGTACTGGATGCAGTTGTTCAAACTTACGCTTAGCCTCAGTGTAGGTCAGCCTATCCAGGGTCTTGTATTGCATGATTTTCCGCTCCTTCTGGAGAATCTTACAGTCCGGCGAGCAAGGGGGATGATGCTCCCCGCATTTGACACAGATGGGACGCGGGGCACATGGAGTATCAGGATGGGATGGTTGACCACAATCGCGACAGATGAGGGTGGAAGCACAGCGAGAAGACATATGGCCGAACTTCCAACACTTGAAGCACTGCATCGGGGGAGGGATATATGGCTTGACATCACAGTGGTACACCATCACCTTGACCTTCTCAGGTAACGTGTCACCCTCGAAGGCCAAGATGAAGGCACTGGTGGCAACTTGGTGATCCCTCTGACACCGGTGGACGCGCCGGACGAAATGGACACTTCGTCGCTCTAAGTTGGCGCGCAGCTCGTCATCGGACTGTAAAAGAAGATCTCTGTGAAAAATAATGCCCTGGACTATATTTCAGCTTTTATGTGGGGTGATAGTAACAGAAACATCCCCCAGCTTCGTACAAGCGAGCAAGTCTCGTGACTGGGCACTAGATGCTGTTTTTATTAAGACTGACCCTGACCGCATTTTGGACAAGCCCTCCACCTCCCCGAACTTGTCCTCTAAATATTCTACAAAGAACTGAGGTTTCACAGAGACAAACGATTCCCCGTCAGCTCTGGTACAGACGAGATACCGAGGCGAATACCTTTCGCCGTCATTCGTAGCCTTTCGTTCCTTCCATGGTGTGACCAGGGAGGGGAACGATTTGGGGTCATACACAGTAGCCCTAAAGTGAGCTTTTGAACGCTTAGAGACTGCTGACGGCTGGCCACCAGCGAGAGATGATGTACCACGCTTCATTGCGGGTCATCCGCCCTGATGCCACTGACTCCAACCAAGGGCCCTCCCCACGGGCGCCACAAAGCCGCAGCAATAGCCACCTGGCAGGATGGCCATTGCCGGGAGTCCTGATGCCCCAGGGAGATGGGCATCAACTCCTTGGCATACGTGGGGAGTTAACGGCGCAGGCATCAGTAGAGCAACCCCTGTGTTGTTAAGGGGTACAACCAACAGGGTACATGGCAGCCCCACCACAACAGACTGGCTGCCGTGCTGGATGTTAGGTGACATGTGGTCCATGGTCGTCGTCAGTGCAGGAAGTGGCACTGCACAGCGCAAGGTGGAAAGTGCACGCAGGAATGTATCCATGCCCAAGAGATGGACAGCGGGCAGGACTGCAATGCAACGACGACTAAGCTGCCGAAAGTTCTCAACGCTAAATGGAGACAATGCACCAAGCAAGGCGCCCTTCCCCAAATGGCTCGCTCTTCGGAAGAATTTAGAAAGATGGAGGTCAAACACGGGAGGGGACCCGCACATAAGGCCGAAACGTTTGAGACCCTCTTTTAGTCTTCTCTTACGACAGGCAGGAACACCACGGGCCTATTCTTAGCCCTGAACCCACAGGGGGTCCACCCCACAGGGGATTGTGGGCGTTAAAATCCCCCAGGAGAAGAAAAGGCGTGGGGAGTTGGGTGACAAGTGCAGCCAATTCGGTCAGGAGGACTTTAACACCTGGAGGGAGATAGAAACTGCAGACAGTTATGTCCTGGGTAGTCCTTACGCGGACAGCCACAGCTTCCAAAGATGTTTGAAGGGGCACAGGAGCACTATGTACAGAGGTAAGGACATACACGCAGGCTCCACCTGACACACTATTGCAAGTGCTACAGTTACAGTAATAACCCCCGTATCCACGAAGGACAGGGGTCCGCATTGCCGGGAACCAGGTTTCCTGGAGGGCAATGCGTAAAGCAGGTGTCATGCTTAGAAGCTGACGTAGCTCAAGTAGATGGCTAAAATAAACGCCACAGTTCCACTGGAGGATTGTACAAAGCGTGTCCTGGAGGGGCATGAAGGCACTGAAAAGGCAAATTACTTCGCAGGGTCACATGCTGCCACCGACTGAGTGACGGACGTCGCAACATCCATTGTTTCTGAGGAGACGGCGAGATCCAGGTCATCAGGGGATGCAAAGAGCTCGACCTCATCCTCAGAAGCTGAGCTGACAGGAAGCATTGGCACGGGAACCACTGGGTCCTTATTCTTCTTGGAGAGCTTCCTCTTCTCTCTCTTGTCTTTGGGAGGAGGGTTTGCATTCTGGGAGGGCTATCCTGACATTATCAGGAACAGAGGAAGAACGTGAAGCCCTTCGACCAGCAGCTGGTGGCTTCTTCAGCCACTGGCTAGTGTCTTGTGGGACACTGGGGAAGTCCTTGGAAGGGACTCCCCCCAAGGGACCCCTTCCGAACAAGTGAGGCCGGAGGAGGCTGTTGCATCTCTGGCTGAGTAGCCGGAGAGGGCTGTCGCTTCTCCAGCTGAGAGATGAGGACTGACGTCCCCAGTTGTTCAGGGCGCACTGCTCCCAAACTGTGTGTTTTGGGAGTAGTGGAAGATAGAGTGGCCCCTACCAGTGGTGGGGCAGGCATAACTTGACTGTTCTGTGGGCCAACTGAGAAAGGAGTCTTTGCAGGAACTGGTGGTGGCAGTGTTACAGCAGCATAACTCTGCAACATAGGTGTGGGGTTGAGCCGTTCTAGTTTCTTCCTTGCCTCTTGGTAAGTTAAACGGTCCAGGGTCTTAATTTCTTGTATCTTCTGCTCTCGTTGGTAGACTGCACAGTCTGGCGAGCAGGGAGAGTGATGCTCCCCGCAGTTAACGCAGGTGGGAGGCGGAGCACACGGACCATTGGGATGCAAAGGTCGTCCACAATCTCGACACGTGGGGCTGGCAGTGTATCTGGAGGACATGTGTCCGAATTTCCAGCACTGGAAGCATCGCGTAGGGGGTGGGACATAGGGCTTGACATCGCACTGGTAGATGATGACCTTGACCTTCTCGGGCAAGCAGTCGCCCTCAAAGGCCAGGATGAAAGCACCGGTAGCGATCCTATTATCCTTGGGTCCCCTAAAGACACGACGAACGAAGTGTACACCTCGTCGTGCCAGGTTCTCCCGTAGCTCGTCATCAGACTGTAGCAGAAGATCTTTTTGAAAGATAATCCCCTGGACCAAGGGTCTTACGGGGAGTGACGTTAATGGGTATGTCACCAAGCTTCTCACAGGCGAGTAATGCCCGTGACTGTGCACATGAAGGTGCTTTTATCAGAATGGACCCACTCCTCATTTTGGAAAGAGACGCCACGTCCCCAAACTTATCTTCAAGATGGGTCACAAAGAACAGAGGCTTAGTCCCCAAAAACGAATCCCCATCAGTTCTGTTGCACACAAGGTATCGCGGTCAATATGGCTCCTGTCTGTCCGCAGGCCTACGTTCCTCCCATGGTGTGGCTAGGGAAGGGAATGAGTTGGGGTTATATGTCACAGCATTAAATTCTATCTTACCGCGCTTAGAGACGTTGGTGGTCGTGCGACCACTGGATTGAGACTTCACCCGCTTCATTGTGGTGCATCCACCCCGATGCCGCCCACTCTGACCAGGGGCTCTCCCCACGGGCGCCACCCAGCCACAGCAAAGGCCATCTGGCAGGATGGCCATTGCCGGGAGTCCTGATGCCCCAGAGAGACGAGCATCTACTCCTTGGCTTACATGGGGAGGTGTTAGCTCAGGCATCGGCAGTACGATCCCTGTGTTGTCAGGGGGCTACAACCTAGAGGGTACATGACGACCCCACCACAACGGGCTGGCTACTGTGCTGGATTTTGGGTGCCATGGGAAGTCCATAGGTATCGTGGGTGCAGATGGTTACGCACTAATCGTTTAACTTACACAATCCATCAGGGGTGTATGCCCAAAATGAGGGATGGAGGGTGAAGTTACGATGCCAAGACGATAAAGAGTGCCAAGGTCTTAGGGCACAGAGGACTGATGGTGCACCATGTAAGGTGTTCTTCTCCAAAAGGCTCGTACTTCTGTTGAATTTGGAAAAATGGAGGTCAAACCCCAATGGGGACTATCACATTAAAGGCCAAAACAGTTGAGACTCCTTTTAGTCGCCTCTTACGACAGGCAGGAATACCGCGGGCCTATTCTTACCCCCAGACCCGCAGGGGGGGAGAGACAAGATGTGGTAGTCCGTCCTGACGAAAATACCTACACCTCCTCTATCTCTCTCTCCACGCAGGTCGTCCTTTATGTGGAGTGTATAGCCTCATAGCTCAGGCGAATTTGATGGATGGAAATAAGTCTCCTTGAGACACAGACACAGTGGTCTACTCAGAGAGTAGACAAAGTTCCTCCACATGTGTCCTGAACCCCTGCAAGTTCCACTGAAGTATGGGAGCCATCTATGGCAGTAGTAGCACCTTCATCCTGTCTCTCCGACGGGGTGGGGAGACTGCAGCAGGTGCAGGGGCAGGTGTAGTACTCCATCAGCTCTGGGGAAGAGTCAGATGAAGCCTCACGTAAAACGACATCTGCATGGTCAGACTGTTTACGACGTGATTTGACCTGCTGTTGCTGCTGTACAGAAGCTTTCTGTGGTTTGGTGGGCTTTGGGAGAGCTTACGTGGGAGTGGGCTTCAGAACAGCCTCAGCTGTTGGAGGCGCCAGTGGCTGGCCCAAGTTCGCCATTGTACCTTTGTCTGCCATTCTAGTGGGGGCTATAGACTGAAACACTGGCTGCATTGCAAGTGCACTGGCATCGGCAGGTGAAAGTGCCAACACTCACCACCTCTATCTGCGTAGAGGCATTGGCTTTTGGAGTAGGCTTCTGAGCCATGGATCAGCAAATGTGGGAGGTTGCATCGACTTTTAGATCTTTTTGTCCTCACCATAGGGGATACACTTGGTTGTTTTTATTTCCTGGACTTTGCATTCCTCCAAAAATATTCGGCAATCCCTACTCCATACAGGGTGGTTCTCAGAGTAATTTATACATGTGGCTGGAGACGAGTAACCAACTCCTTCATGAGCAGCCTTACTGCAGTTGCCACAAGTCGCTTCGCCTTTACATCCTAAGGTGGTATGCCCAAAACGCTGGCATTTAAAACAGCGCATTGGGGTCGGGGAATAAGGCGAAGGAAGCCAGCTGTAACATGTTCAGGAAGTTTCATGCTACTGATGGTAAGAATAAAGGGGTCTGATTTGACAAGATTGTCATCGACTCTCTTCATGATATGTTGGACATCAACGATACCTTCTGGAGCCCACTCACGTTGCAGTTCTCCCCTGGGAATGTCGACTAGATCCCAGCATGTCACAACACCTTTGCTATAATTCAAGGTGCTGTTGAGTTCAGTGTCTATGGCATACTCCCCAAGGCATTTAGCAGACTGCAGGTTAGTTGCTTGCTGGGAAGTGGAAGTTTACACTAGCAGGGTCCCATTACACAAACTCTTCACTGATTTTAAGGAGCCACAGATTCCCTCCTAACCCTTTTGTATATAGAAGGGCGAAACCTTCTCAAAACTACCCTCCTTCCGTTTCACAATGAGAAACACGTTCTGATCACCAGAATGCATTCTGTTACCAAAGACTTTACTTGTCAAAGAAGTGCCAGAGTCAGTGGGACTGATTTCACAAGACCTCTTGAGAGACTGGGTGTTAGAACCTTCCAGCGGCCCACCCTTTCCGCTGAGAGGAAGAAAAGAGGATTTCGAAGGATCCATCTTTGTCCCACGAGCAGCTAGGGAACTAGAAGTCCACCTAGACAGAGCCCCGTGTGCCTGAGTAAGGCTTATATAACTGAGGTGCGGCAGGTACCCCAGAGGTTGCCCGCTAACGACTGTTCCACCTCAATAGCCATGCATCTCATCAGCGCACAGCACACCTTGAGATTGAGGGGTTGTTTATAGAGGTTTATTCCATCCTCACGATCCGGGCAGTCAAACCAAGATCCCCATTCCCTGAGACACACAACGTTCCACCGCCGCGCCGCTTGGTGGTCGCTGAAGTATGCCCAGAGCTTACAGTCACAGGGGACTGGCGGCGCTTACCAGTCCCCAGCTCAGGAACCCTGGGGTTGCTAAGCCTGTACCTGGCAAATGAATGCTGAGCCCCTGGGGCCCTGGCGCTAGTAGTACCAGGGCACCAAAAGAAGATTAAAGTCAATGCCAGCGTCCCCTTTTGTGCTGCTGCCTGTAAAATCCGGGAACTAGTGATGAGTGACACCATTACCTCGGCCTCCAGTTCAACATCAGCAGACGCACCCTTTTCCATCCTAAGCGAGAGGTCGAAGAACAGCTTCGGATCATCACATGGTAACCCCTTAACCCTCAGCAGATGCTCTATGTTCTCCATTCCTCTATCCTTCCCTGTCTTTACCACGGCTTGGCCCTTGGTAGGACTCGTCCGTGGGCGCTTTCGTCTCTCGATGCTTGCATGCATGCATGCAGCCAATAGATCTTGGCTGCAGTTGCCAGTGGATACGCCAGTCAGTTACTTCCATGTTTCTATCATGTATGGGGGGCTTGGAAACCCGGGTACCTGCTGGCTTGGTCGCCTCCTACGGAGGCTGCGGCTCGTGAGCATCGAGGGGCTGGGCGTGGCTGTGGATGAGGCCCCTGGGAAATCCTTTGTCACCACATCCAAAAACTCGACCAATCGCTGCGATGGAAGGACAATGTTATAAAAAGTAACTAATAACTGAGCTGATGTTGGGCAGACTGCTTGCATTCATCTGTGGACGACACTGAGCTGAGGATGTCTGCCAGAACGCCAGGGCTGCAGAGCTGGGTTTCTAATACATGGTAGTTCCTAAGTGGCCGCAACTTTATTTCCTGCATGTGCATCAGAATTAACACTCTGCCAACTCCAGCAAGGCTGCACAATGGGCGGAATATTGTTACTAGCTGTAGGGCAGGCTGCAACACCATGGAGTCGGCGAACCATGTCATTCAGCGCTGCTTCCGGAGTCATGAGGCCTGTATTCCCAGCACAATGACTTGGGAAGATGAGTTACGCGTGGCCTTCATTCCAGAAGCTTCGAAGTTCATTGGGAGCCACACCTTCAAACTTCCGAAGGTCTTTGGATGCCGGACTTCTTGTGGTCCAGGACATTGCTGCACACGTCGCTGGCGACCAACTCAGCGTTGTTTGATCTCACCAGGAAAAGGTCTCCGTGTACAACCATGAAGCAGTCCACAAGAAGCTGTGCGAACTCTTCCCTGGAGTGCAGAACATCTCCACCACCTCAGTTAAAATCAGCTAGAGTGGGGTCTGGTCCCCAGCATCTGCAAGCTCGCTGCTGCAATTAGGCTTGAAGAAGGACCAATAACGATACATGTTCTTTGAGCTCTGAAATGGTGGCAAGCTGCTCTCTGACTGCACGACTGCGAAGTGTCGCACGATGGACCATACTAGCGTTGGCTAGGATCGGCTCACCTATCTTTTGGACTGCTGCCTGGTCCCTGTCCTGAAGGGACAATACCCTCCCTACTTGCGAGTGTCTTCCTTTTGCACTTGCAGCTACGTTTATGTTCGAATAACGCCTTTGTAAACCCAGTCTCTGGGTATATTCTCCTGTTGGTTCACATTCTGGAGTAAAGATGGCTAATAAGGCATAATACTCAGGAGCAACTGGCGGGGGTAACACTCTTAAGCCCGCATGATGTAGTCCATCAACAAAGGAGGTGGCGTACAAAACACTCGTTCGACCTATACTTGAGTATTGCTCATCAGTGTGGGATCCGTACCAGATGGGGTTGACGGAGGAGATAGAGAAGATCCAAAGAAGAGCGGCACGTTTCGTCACAGGGTTATTTGGTAACCGTGATAGCGTTATGGAGATGTTTAACAAACTCAAGTGGCAGACTCTGCAAGAGAGGCGCTCTGCATCGCGGTGTAGATTGCTCGCCAGGTTTCGAGAGGGTGCGTTTCTGGATGAGGTATCGAATATATTGCTTCCCCCTACTTATACCTCCCGAGGAGATCACGAATGTAAAATTAGAGAGATTAGAGCGCGCAAGGAGGCTTTCAGACAGTCGTTCTTCCCGCAAACCATACGCGACTGGAACAGGAAAGGGAGGTAATGACAGTGGCACGTAAAGTGCCCTCCGCCACACACCGTTGGGTGGCTTGCGGAGTATAAATGTAGATGCGCAATATAAGGTAGTTCCGCTGTGCCCCATGCCTCTGGCTGGGTTCGGTGAGTGGTGCCTCTAGCCTCTCTGCGGTGAAGTCCGAGTCCCTAGCCTCCCCGAGGCAAGAGACGGGTGCAGTGTCAGCTGCCGTAAGGGGAGCCAAGGCAAGCCAAAGGGCGACTGGTTTTTGTAGCTAATAGTGCAGGGCCACGGGGCTGTCACTTGTGGTGTCGGGACAGGCCTAGTCTGTACTAGTATCCGAGACGAGACCTTGTATCAAAGCCGTCGTTTGAGGTGTCGAGGCAGCTTAACGCTTTAGTATCCAAGACGAGTCTTTGGTTAATAATGGGCGACAGCTGCGGTAGTCGTCTGAGGTGTCGGGCCACAGTTGTACTGTGGGTTTTATTAGTATCCAAGTGCCCTTTTCACGGCAGTATCCTTTTCAGGACCACCTTGTGTCCTTCTGAGGACAGTGTCCGTTTTAGGGCCGCGATGGAGCCGCTGGCAGACCGCACGGCAGTCGGCCTTAAAGTTGTCATTGTACTACCCAATCCCATGTTATGTGGGCAAAGGGCGGAAAATGACAGCATAGATGTGCGGTAGAGGTACCGCTTAAGTGGCCTCGTCGGTGACTTGTCTATGTTGCGAGAGAAATCTCGCAAATACAAGGACTATGGGCAGGAGGGGGAGCCATGGCCAGTACCCTCGCGAATTAGTGTTGGCCTCGTAGTGGCAGTGCCGTTCGCTTGTAGGAACAAAGGGTTCAATCTCGTCTTTATACTGGGGTCGTCGTTTCAGGTGTCGGGGCAGATTTCTGCCCTAGTATCAGAGACGAGTCTCCGGTTTGTAGGCCTACTGGCTGCAGGGGTGCAAGGTCTGTAGCCTATCTCCCCTCTCTCCTATGGAGTGCCTCAGTTGCGACGATGAATTCAATGGAGCCTCGGATGGAGGGCCTGAATGTACAGGAATCTCAACTTTCTACTGTGGTTACTGCAGACGCAAGACTTGGCAGGAATGTTGATTCGACAAGTTTAGATAACAGCATAACATGTCCTACGTGTGGGTTAGATATTAGTAGGCGAACATCGGCCCAACGGAAACAGCATATTCGTAGGTGCAAAGGCATGATTAATGCGCCCAACGAGGATGGCTTGCACAAATGTGCCATTTGTGATAGGGAATTTACGACCTTGATTGGACGGCGGCTGCACGAGAAACAAGTACATCCTGTTCATTTTAATGCCGCTGACCTAGTGCAAGCCAGTGGGAAATGAAAAGGGAATTGGAGTGCCTCTGAGATGGAGGAAATGGCGGTGTTAGAAGTTGAATGTGAGGGAGATTGGGCCACTCAAATAGAGTTAAACTCTTACTTGGGTAGAAAGTTAGGAAGAACAGCGGAAGGCGTTAAGAAAAGGAGAGCACTTCCAGAAAACAAACAGCTCCTAGCGAATGTGAAAGGAAGGATGGAGAACGTTATTGATGTGGTCCCTGATGAGGCTGTAGAATCTGCCAGTTATGCCACTCCACTAGAACAAGTCCGCTGGATAAACAATGAACACATTACTTCCCACTTAGAGGAAATTAAAGACCAGTGCTCACCTCCCTATAGAAGGCTGGTTGATTTGGCTCTGGACAATGCATCATCTTGGTCCGCCATCGATGACATGTCACCGGAATTATCCAAGAACTGAATGCAAGACCACGATGTAGATCTAGAAGAATGAGGAGACAGCCAAAGGTCACGAAGTCACGTAAGGGTGGCTGGAATGAACAGTGGAGAGCGAGGCAGCAGGGCAGATCTCGTAGATTCCGAGATGCCCAGTATCGGTAGTTAAATAGTAAAACAAACTTAGAGAAATTCTCAATGGCGACGAGGAGAATGGTACAACCACTAGACCTGATAGGAGTCTGCTTGTGGATTATTTCAAGGGCTACTATACAAGGGAGGAACATGGCCCCAAGATCGTGTTGTCGCCTAGGAATCCCGATTACATCAGGGAGACGAGTATGCCTTTCTCCTTGAGTGAAACTAGGAATTGGTCACATAAATTAAAGCGAACAGCTGCTGGCCCTGATGGCGTGACTCAAGAACATCTGAGGAGTATTCCTAATGTGGACTTGAAGGTCATGCTTAATTTGATGTTTGGTTTGAAACTACTGTCATCAATCTTTACAGTGAGCAAAACTATTCTTCTACCTAAGAAAGGCGACTTGCGTTCTCCATCCAACTGGAGACCCATAACTATTTCATCAATGGTAGTACGCCTTGTCAATAAGATCTTTGCTTATAGATTGGCCCAGATTATTTCTATCCATTGTGCCCAGCGGGGCTTCAGATCCATCGATGGAATTATGGCGAATGCACTTTCTTTGGATGTGATTATCAAAGAGCACAGGGCTAGAGGAAAGCCAATTTTTGTGGTCGCCCTCGATTTAATGAAAGCCTTCGATGGGGTATCTTGGAGTGCCATACATCAGGCACTGTGGTCGCATGGAGTGGATGAAATGACTCTGGAGTATATACTGCCATCTTATAAAGGAAAAACGACTAACTTGCACCTCAGTAAAGACACCTTTGGGGAAGTTGAGTTTCACAGGGGAGTCAAGCAAGGAGATCCACTCAGCCCTGTCATCTTTAATATGGTAATGGACAGGCTTATGGAATCAATTAACCAGTCCTATGGGGTGGAAGTTAATGGAGAGAAATTAGCTGTTCTTGGTTTTGCTGATGACATTGTTCTCCTCTCGTCGACTAAAGAGGGCATGCAACAACATCTGCGTTGTGTTGAAAGATTTACCAAGAGCACAGCGTTAGAAGTAAATCCATTAAAAAGCAAGGCCTTCCAATTTATTAGAGTGGCAGACTCCAAGCGATGTGCAGTCGAAACAAAGAGTATGTTTAAGGTATCAGGCGCTAAAATACCTGCCTTGAACATGCAGGAACAGCTGCACTACCTGGGGTACACGTTTGAGCACCAGGGAATTCAGACTCCATCTACTTTGTCATCCTTGTTGGACCGGCTGAAACGTGCCGTTCTTAAGCCCTGGTAAATGATAACTGTTCTACATACATACCTCATAACCAGTCTTGTTCACATTCTTCCGAATAGCAACAGTACAGCGAAGAAGTTGAACTACTTGGACCACCTAATTATTCAGTTTGTCGAGGGAACTCCAGTGCCATTCCTCCATGCTAAGCAGCATCACGGTGGCTTGGGAATACCTGCATTAACGTTGCTGATTGGTTCTGTGTTTCACAGGAGAATTCAGCAGCTGTCTTCTGTCAATGACATACATCTGCAAGCCAACACTTGAACAGAAACTGTGTCCAAGCTTGTAGCCAAGCCCAAGAGAATCTTAACAGTGAAAGGTACAATAGTCGTCCCAACATCTGATGGGGTTACAAGATACTGGCAGACACATTACACAATTCTGCACTAGGCTGCAGCTTGGAGTATTGTCAACATGCCTCCGAGTACAGTAAGTGGATCAACGATCCTCCACCATTCTGGACAGGTAGGCAGTACATAGGCGCAGTCCGTCTGAGAATTGGTTTGTTGCCTACCAGAGGAACCCCATATATACGGGGTCTTACCGCCAACTGCAGAGCAGGAGGACCTTGCAGGAACCGGAGAGAGACTCTTCAGCATGTCCTCCAACGTTGCCCACTTAGCCGCTTTGCTAGGATACATAGGCATGACCGAATAGGTAGCACAATCCAAAAAGAACTAGAGGATAGAGGCTACAAGGTAATTACAACACCATCTGTCACCCTGATCAACTCAGACTGGTATGTCCCAGATCTTCTAGCTACCCACGATCCTGAGTTCAAGCCAGGAACTGGGCATGGGACAATAATCGAGACAACTGTAACGTACAAATGCACCGGGAGTCTCAATCATGCCGAAATGTTCAAGAGGCAGAAGTATGAGCAACCAGCTGTTCCCAGCGCTCTCTAGCGGAAATAGAATCTAAGCCGCCCACCCGATATTATGCCGCTGGTTGTTGGCGCACAGGGTACCTGGGCACCCTGTAATAAGACTATGTGGAGCCGTTTCCATCTCCACCAGTTCCTCATTACGGAGCTCATCTGTAACAGCTAGTGTCAGAATACATCAACAGTTTATGCGCACAGTTTGGCGGACGGCTCGACAATAATGAGCACCTCTTCTCGACCATCTATAGAAGGCAATGCTAGGTGAAGGAACCCGGACATGATTGCTTCTTTGCCCCACCAATGGCATTACAATAACTTTGACAAGATAGCCGTGAGGCTGTCCACCTACCTAGCCAAATGCACAGGAGCAACTGACTGTAGTAACTATTACTCTCTCTAACTCTGGCCTTCTAGTGGTGAGGGTTGTGAGGGGTGCTGAGAAAGATTATGCCTAGGCGTAATGCTTTTGAAGTTCCCCAACCTACAGAGCATGGTGTCTCACCCCCCTGCCTTTGTTCCAACTGGTGCAGCAACAAGAAGTAAACTTCAGTCTATGTGATCGCCGTAAGCTTATTGACACCAGTGCTTACTAATTTAAGTTATAATTACAGTACTGAAGATGGTCACTAAGTGACCGAAAATCGATTTTGCGATAATAAACAAAAATATACGACCAATGCCGTCTCTCCTTCCAAGTATGCCCATTATCTGGTCGTAGTGCACAGGACACTATGGAGTCGCCAATCAATAAAAAGTAAACTTGTCACCAGGCCTCCCATTGTCGTGCCTGTGCCAGCTGATGAGCCATCCAGCCAGCCAACTAGTGTGGGTCGAGTGCTGCACCCTGCCCTCTGCCCTGAGTGTATGCGGTCCTTCTAAACCAAGACAGGGCTTGGTGTCCACCAGTGTCGTGCCAACCCTCCTGCTGCCAACACGGAGGTGCAGACTGAAAGGAAGAAGGCGAGGTGGTCCCAAGAAGAGATGTTGCGTCTGGCACATGCTGAGGCGACTCTGTCCATCCAAGGCTGCCAGTTCTTCACTCAGGAACTTATCAAATCCTTCCCAGAGCGTACGCTTGAGTCTATCAAGGGTCAGCATAGCGGGCAAGCTTATAAGAACATGGTGTCCAACTTTGTCACTGAACTCTCTAGGGGTGATCGTGAGCTGCAGGGTCCTGCAGATGAGTCTGCTGTGGGTTCTTCACCACACTCTTCATCTCTGGGGGAAGACGTTGACCATGTTATCTGGTCCCTTATTGCAGAGTTGCCCTCTTCTGGCCCATGGTTTCACTCGCTTGATGCTGTTGTGGCTTTGGGTCCCACCGCCAGCTGTAGTACCATCCAGGCAATGCTGCTGTCCGTCTTGGACGAATTAGGTAGCAAGGAACCAGCTGTTCACCAAGCTGTTGGTATTTAGACCCAACGGCCTCCTGAGCAGAAGCGGGCATGAAGAAGATGGGAGTATGCAGCGGTCCAGTATGCTTTCAAAAGAATGTGGCACGTAGCATTAACGGCCTTCTCAGTGGGACACTTCGTCAGCCACCCTCCATCCCAGGGCTGATTGAGTTGTGGAGGGATTTTTTCACTGCCCCTCGCGTGAGGCCTCAGCTTTCACGAGGTAAGGGTCTCTCGGATAAGTTGTTGCCCATCTCAAAGATCATGCCCTTCCAAAATCTGTATGCACCCATTACTGCAGAAGAGGCTGCTGCTGCTGCTGCTGCTGCTGCTACTCTCCTTCTGGTCCTGATGGCCTTACAGTGGCTCAATTACGTCGCCTTCCTCGTGAGATCCTCCTTAAATTCCTTAACCTTCTACTCCTTTCACGTTCCCTCCCATCATGTCTCCTCCAAGCTCTGACAACCTTGCTGCCATAGAAGACCGCCGCAGCGTCCCCTGCTGACTTCCAACCAATCACAGTGTGTTCAGTGCTTACCAGGGTCTTTCAGAAGGTGCTGGTTGGCCGCCTTATGCGCCATAGTGTCTTGGACGGTCGTCAGCGGGCTTTCTTCCCACAGGATGGGCGCTTCATAACACCTCTCTTGGATTGCAAGCGTTAGCGATGGGAGATACTTTCAAGTACCTAGCCCTGCAATTCACCACATGTGGGTGCAGCTTGTTTCATCCTCGGTGGGAGGTCGAGAAGCAACTCGACACCATTAAGAGGGCAACACTTAAGCCTCAGCAAAGGCTATATTCCCTTCGCTCTGTGATACTGCCAGGTATTTTACATGGCCTGGCCCTGGGTAGGACTTGCTTGGGGGCCCTCTTGTCCCTCGATGTTTGCATGTTTGCAGCCATTAGATCCTGGATCCACTTGCCAGCGGAAACATCCGTTGGGTACTTCCATGCTCCTATCTCTCATGGGGGCTTGGGGGTCACGGGAGCTCGCTGGCTTGGCCCCTTTCTTCGGAAGCGGCGGCTCGCAAAGATGGAGGAGGCTGGGTATGGCTGTTGATGATACCTCCCAGGACTCCCTCCAATGTGAAATACTTCAGTTTGACAACTCCTTATGATGGAATGGGGACGTCAGGGAACACTCGGCAGTTTGTCATAGGCCACGACTTCATCTCCTGCCTGCATGCCAGGATCAATGCCTTGCCTAGACAGTAGAGTACAAAAGGGTTCTTGAGGGAGGCTCCTAAGGAGGAATGCCACACACCTCCAGTCTCCGTGACGATCCAAAGTTTGTTGGGTGAAAGCAGGGTGCACCATTCATCACCACAAGTACCAAGGACCTTCTGCTGCAAAGCTGGCTTGAGATCACGTTCCAGAAGGCCAGTCTCCACAGCCAATTCACTGACAGCCTGTTTGCCCATCAACATGTTCATCATCCGGGGTCCTCCAGCACTGGAAGCACTGCATAGGAGGGGGGACGCAAGCTTTCAAGTCGCAATTCTAACCACCAAACCTGCAAGCGGGGTAGGCGAAGAAAGCGACATTGCATAAGGCATGGTGGAAACCGCATCCAGCAATGTATCCTCGCCCAAGAGATGGTGAATGAGCGGGACTGTAATGCGACAACGAGAAAGGGAGGGCTAAAGCTCTCTACACAGTATGGGCATGACGAACCATGTATTGCGCCCTTCCCCAATATTTTGAAGAAAGGAGGTCAAGCACTACAGGGGACCAACACACAAAGGCTGAAATGTGAGAGACTCCTTTTAGTCGCCTCTTACAACAGGCAGGAATACCGTGAGCCTATTCTTACCCTGGACCCACAGTGGGGAACTGGTGGGAGTAATTATGAATCTCTAGTTCGTAGCATATGGACTCTCTCGATCCACCCCTTAGAATCCTAGGGGATGTTGGGTGGATCATGGTTCAACTAGCCTCTCAGTGGGAAATCCTAGCTCTGGCCTTCAAGTGGTGGGGGTCGTCAGGGGGGCTGAGAAAGATTATGCCTAGGCGTAACACCTTTCAAGTTCCCTGACGACAGAACAAGGTGTCTTAGGGCTTGGGAGTTGCCTCCACCCTTCCTTTATTCCAGCTGGTGCAACTGTAAGAAGTAAACGAGGTACCAGGGCTCCCACTGTAGTGCCTGTGCCAGCTGATAAGCTATCCAGCCAGCCAGCCAGTGTAGGTCGAGTACTGCTCCCCACCATCTTCCCTGAGTATTTGTGGTCCTTCTCCATGAAGACCGGGCTCAATGTTCACTGACGTCGTGCCCACCCTGCTGCTGCCAATGCAGAGGTGCAGACGGAAACGAAGAAGGCCAGGTGGCCCCAAGAGGAGATGATGTGTCTGGCACATGCTGAAGCGACTCTGTCCATCCAAGGCAGCCGGTTCTTTAATCAGGAACTTGCCAAAGCCTTCCCTGAGCGTACACTCGAGTCTATCAAGTGTCAGTGTAGGGGGTAAGCTTACAAGAACATGGTGGCTAATTTTGTTGCTGAGCTCTCCAACGGTAATTGAGAACAGCAGGGTCCTGCAGATGGGTCTGCTGTGGTTTCTTCTTCGCCACAGTCCTCTTCTCTGGGAATGCCATGCTATCTGGTCCCTTATTGTAGAACTGCCCTCCTCAGGCCCACTCGCTTAATGCTGTTGTGGCTTTGGGTCCCACCGCCAGCCGTAGTACCTTCCAGGCAATGCTGCTGCCCGTCTGGGATGAATTAGGTAGCAAGGAACCAGCTATTCATCAAGCTCCTGGTACACGGTCTCAACAGCCACCTGAGTGGAAGTGGGTGCAAAGAAGATGGGAGTATGCAGTGGTCCAGTATGCATTCAAGAAGAATGTGGCACGCTGCATTAATGGCCATCTCAGTGTCACACTTCATCAGCCACCCTCCATCCCAGGGCTGATTGAGTTCTGGAGGAATTTTTTCACTGTTCCTCATGTGAGGTCTCAGCCTCCACATGGTGAGGGCCTCTTGGATAAGTTGTTGCCATTTTCAAAGAGCATGCCTTCCAAGATCTATGGGCACCCATTACTGCAGATGAGGCAGCTGCTGCTGCTGCTCTCCTTCCTTGCAACTCTGCTGCAGTTCCTGATCGCCTTACTCTGTCTCAACTGTGTCGCCCTCCTCGTGAGGACCTCCTCCTCCTCCTCCTCCTCCTCCTCCTCCTCCCATACTCCCTCCCAAACCGTCTATTCCAAGCTTGTACCACCTTTCTGCCCAAGAAGACCGCCGGAGCATCCCCTGCTGACTTCCGACCTATCATAGTGTGTTCAGTGCTGACCAGGGTCTTTTACAACAACATACCGGCGCTAGCAATGGGAGAGACCTTTAAGTACCTAGGCCTGCAATTCACCACATGTGGGTGCAGCCTGTCCCATCCTCGGCGGGAGGTCGAGAGAGAGCTTGACATCATTAGGAGGGCACCAGTTAAGCCACAGCAAAGATTATTTTCCCTTTGCTCTGTGATCCTGCTGGGTATTTTTCACGGCCTGGCCCTGGGTAGGACTCGTTTGGGGGCCCTCTCGTCCCTCGATGTTTGCGTGTGTGCAGCCATTAGATCCTGGCTCCACTTGCCAGCGGACACACCTGTTAGGTACTTTTATGCCCCTATCTCTCATGTGGGCGTGGGGGTCCTGGCAGCTCACTGGCTGGGTCCTCTTCTTCGGAGGAGGCGGATCATCATAATGGAGAGGCTGGGTATGGGTGCTGACGATACCTCCCAGATATCCCTCCGACGTGAAATCCATCATTTAGACAATTCCTTACAATGGAATGGGACATCATCAAATCCAGCTACCAACTGGTTTGGTGTTCGGCCGAGCGCCTGCACTCGTCAGTCGACGGTGCTGCTCTGCAGAAGTCCATCCAAACACCAGAGCAACACTGCTCGGCAGTTTGTCACAGGCCACGACTTCATCTCCAGCCTGCGTGCCAGAATCAATGCCTTGCTTATTCAGGCACGGCTCCTACGTGGCAGGTAGGGTGACACCAGATGCTGGGGCGTCTGCAACGCCATGGAGACTGCCAACCAGGTCATCCAGCAGTGTTTGAGGAGCGACGAGGTCCGCATTGCCCGAAATGACTCCATGGCGTCCTATCTGGCGCGAGGCCTCTGTCGAAGGGGCTATGACGTTCTTCTGGAGCCTCACCTGCGAACATCTGAAGGGTTGAAGACGCCAGACGTCGTGGCAGTCTGTGGCGAAGCAGCATACATTATAGACGCACAGGTGGTCGGCGACAACCTCGACCCCGACTGGTGTCACCGAGAAAAAATTGTGGTCTACGTCAAGCAGGCTAACCATGCCAAGGTGCGAGAGCTCTTTCCAGCAGTCCAGGAAATCACCACCACGTCAGCAACCATCAACGGGCGTGGAGTCTGGTCCCCAGCGTCCGCAAAGGCCTTCAGGAGGTGGGTGTGACCAAAAGCCACTTCTCTACACTCAGCACAAGAGTGCTATTGGACATCATTATGGCGGCACGGCAATTCGACACCTCGACTGCCCCTCGCGGCCACACGATGCCCCACACTGGAGTTGGATAGGATGTGCTCAACCTGGCGCCTCAGGCATAATACTTGCTTTTATTCATGTGTTTGTGTTTGATTTATTAGTGTATTCTTTGTATGCCATCTTGTAAACCTGCTCTATGGGTAACACTACTATGTATTAGTCACAAACGTGAATAAATCCGGCTAATAAAGCCAAATAGAAGGGAGCTACTGGCGATAGTAAATATGACTCTCTTGGGAGACTTGAGCAGCAGCTTCGGTGGAATGACAGCACCATACATATGAGCAACCAGCTGGGCCAGGCATGGGCTGATAGGCTGCATTTGTCAATGGATGGCGCTGTCATGAGGAAGTCTGACCAAACACCAGGGCAACATAACTGGTTTGTTAAGCCGCGGCGATTCATCACTGGCCGTGACTTCACATCCTGCAAGTGTACTGCAATTGATGCCCTTCCAGCCTGGGCACAAATGCAGCAAGGTCGCTTTGGTGACACCTTGAGCCCCACCTTCAAACATCCAAGGGAGTTAAGATGCCAGACATTGTGGCAGTTTGTGGCGATGCTGCCTAACAGTATCTATGCCCAGGTCGTTGGCACCAACCTGGACATCGATGAGTGTCACCAACAGAAAGTTACAGTGGAGAAGTTGTCCATCAGTTAATCAGGAGCAGACACCCAGCAGTTCAGCTCAATACCACCAACTCAGCAACCATCTCATGGAGGGGAGTGTGGTCACCTGCCTCTGCACAAGATCTGCATCAGCTGGGCTTCAAGCAACAACACTTCGCGGTGATGGCAGCGCAGGTGCTCATCAGAACTGCTATGGCAGCAAGGCAGTTTGACACCGTGACTGCCAGGATGTGCACAATGCCCCGGACTGATGTTCAGTGATGGCCAAAATATTTGTTTCTTAATGCTGCTGCATGGCGTCTATTTCACGCACAATCCCAACTTTGTTCATGTGCTTTTCCTGTCCTTTCTAGTGTTTGTAGTGTCTGTCATTTGTAATGCCCACTTTGTGGGTATATATCTTGCTGTATGCCGTTCACATACGTGAAGAAAGTCTGCTTTTATAACCAATTACATGGGAGCAGCTATGTCTCTCTTATGGTAGCCAAATCCACAGGTGCAACTGCTGTCAGTAACTATGACTCTGGTTGGTAGGTTGGTTTGTGGGGGTTGAAGGGTCCAGACTACAAAGGCAATCAGTCCCTTTTTCCACGACCATGAAGCACCCACAACGAAGAAAAACAAGCAACAGAGATGACAAGGGATGACACAGAACAAGGAAGACATAGACAAAGACCAGAGAAGAGGAATTAAAACATACAGAGGTTTGTCGACCATGGAAACGAAAAAAGGAAAGGCCAAACAAAAAGAGAGACACTAAAAGCTATGACACTCTTAAGGTAAGCAAATACACAGGAGCAAATGTTGGGAGTAACTATGACTCTCTTAAGGTAGTCAAATAGTGGTGTATTCATTCAGGCAGATGCCCCAGTCTTCCCACGACAATCGCTGCTGTGGGACTCCTTCCTTGGATTGTACCTACTGTGCAAGTTGTCTCTTCACAAAGGAGCCACTCTCCACCCCCGCTCCATCTCTGATAAGTTTCTCCCACAGTTGGAGCCAGTCGACTTTTTGCGCCTGTGGGTCCAATCACTAGTGAGGAGGAAAAGGCTACTTTGATGCATAGAGGCTCTGCCGCCGTCCCTTGCAGCTTCCCATAAGAGCAACTGGTGGGAGTAGCTGTGAGTCCCTTAATAGGGCAGGTCTATGGGGCCGGCACATGAGGTGTGTAAGACAGGCCTAGTCTGTACTAGTATCTGAGACGAGACCTCATATCAAAGCCGTCGTTTGAGGTGTCGAGGCTGTTTATCGCCTTAGTATCCGAGACGAGTCTTTGGTAAATAATGGGCGACCGCTGGGGTAGTCGGCTGAGGAGTCGTGCCACAGATTTACTGTGGGATTCACTAGTATCCAAGTGCCCTTGTCGGGGAAATGTCCTTTTCAGGACCTCCTAGTGTCCTTCTGACGACAGTGTCCTTTTCAGGGCCACGATGGGGCCCCTGGTAGACTGCACGGCGTTTGCCCTTAAAATTGCCATTGGACTACCCAATCCCATATCCTGTGGGTAAAAGGCGGAAAATGGCAACATAGGTGTGCGGTAGAGGTACTGCTCAAGCGGCTTCGATGGAGACATGTCAATGTTGCGAGAGGAATCTCGCAAATACGAGGACTACATGCAGTGGGGGAGGGGGAGGGGGGGGAGGGGGGAGAGCCTTGCTGGCGTTTGGTCAGCACCCTCTCGGAGTGGTGTTGGCCTCAGAGTGGCAGTTCCATTTGCTTGTAGGGACAACACCTCAGTCCTGTTCTTATACCGGGGGCCATCACTTGAGGTGTTGGGACAGTCAATGGCTGCCCTAGTAACCGAGACGAGCCCTGGCAGATTAGGCAGACTGCCGTGAGTGAATAGGGTTTGCAGCCCAAACTCTCCCGTCTGTTGCAAGACACTGATTTACAACGTGCGAAACAGTTAAGCCTCGGATGGGGGGTTTGAATGGACAGAACCCCCAACACGATCATGGCCTGGACAATGCCATAGTCCTGGTATGGTAATAGATCCACCAGGTACTTCTGGCAGTGTGCTATGCCCCTTATGTGAACTAGATATAGGCGGCGAAAAACCACCCCCACAAAAGGAACATATCCGCAGATGTAAAGGGAAACCTCACACAACTAATGAGGATGGCTTGATAAAATGTCAGCACTGTGATCGGAATTTGTGAAGTGTTATAGGCCTCAAGTTGCATGAGAAGAAGTCGTATCCTGTACTATTCAATTCTGAAGATCTTGCACAATGCAAAGGTAAGCACAAAGGGACCAGGACGTCCGCCGAAATGGAGGAATTAGCTAATCTTGAGGTTCAATTGGAAACTAGATGGAGTGTCCAAGCGAAGTTGAATGATGAGCTGGTCAGGAGGATTGGTAGATCATCGGAATCTATCAAGAAGCGCCGTACAAATGCAGAGTACCTGGCTATTCTTGCTGCTGTGAGATAGAGACTGAATGAATCAGAAGGGGTTGAGGATGGCACCATGTCTCCCTCTGAGCCAATACCTGAGGAAGATCTACCTAAGGCTTGGATCTTGAACGATGCAATTATCGAACATGTACAAGCATTAAGAAGAAAATATTCGACGGCCTTCCAGTCTTTGATCACCACTGTGTGTTCAAGATATACTAAGTGGTCTGAGATCGAAGGCCTGGTCTCTAATATTATTGGGAAGCTGACTGCCTCTGGTGCTGCGAAGAGCCTAAGACGAAATAAGAGGCCTGCACAAAGAGAAAGTATGAGCAAGAGCAAGAATGTCAACAGAGCAAAACAGTGGAAAGACTGTGCAACACGGTTTCGGCTGACTCAGCACAGATGGCTTTACAATAGGGCAAATCTCGTTAAAGACATCTTGGATGGCAATGACAACGTCGATGACACACGACCAGCCAATCCTGACCTTGTCAACTACAATGCTAGCTATTTTGCAGCGGAGCCAGTTCGCCCAGCAGTAATATTTGTACCCAGGGATCCCACAAAGATTAAAGAAACTTGTCAGCCCTTCTCTCTGAGAGAAACGAATCTGTGGGTAAATAAGAGGTAATTCACATTCACCTGCGTGGTATGCCCAAGGCTAACTTGAAGGTCCTGCTAAATATCTTATTTGGCTTGGAAACGCTGTCAGCATCTTTAAAGTTGAAGAGAACATGCTTATTGCCTAAAAAAGGCGACTTGTCATTGCCCTCTAATTGGCGGGCAATTACGATTTCATCGAACATCATACATCTCCTCAACAATATGGTGAGCTTCAGAATGTCACCATCAATTGAGATTCGCCCAATCCAAAGAGGCCTTCGGTCAGTAGATGGCATTTTGCCCAATGATTTTATGCTACATGTAGTAATCAAAGAACACAGAGAGATCAATGGCTAAATCATACAAGGGTTTCCCACGATATCTAAGGATTTTGACCGTGTGTCATGGACAACGATTCACTATGCTTTGTGGACCCATGGTGTAGATAACTACACCATGGAGTATATAATGTCGTCATATAAACATCACGTGACGACGCTGAAGATTAAGTCAGCTGAAATTTGGAGAATAGAATTTTGCAGAGGTGTGAAGTAGGGGGATCCTCTGAGCTCAATTGTATTCATTCTGATGATAGACCACTTGATACCTATCCGGCAGGAATTTGGTGTAACGGCGAATGGTATTAAGATTGGTGCCCTAGGTTTTGCAGATGACATCGTTCTGCTATCTGACACCCTGGAAGGAATGAGGCACCACATTAAAGGAGTTGAGGCGTTCCTGAAGTCTTCAACATTGGAAGTGAATGCCGATAGGTTTAGGGTTCTACAAGTGGTGCAAGTCGCCCACACTAAGGAATGCGTAATACAGACTAAGCTGCTGTTTAAAATCGATCATAAAGTGATACTAGCTTTAAATGTACAGGAACAGCTACAGTACCTGAGGTATCATTTCGATCACCATGGCATCAAAATGGTTCAAATGGCTCTAAGCACTATGGGACTTAACATCTGAGGTCATCAGTCCGCTAGACTTAGAACTACTTAAACTTAGCTAACCTAAGGACGTCACATACATCCATGCCCAAGGCAGGATTCGAACCTGCGACCATAGCAGCAGCGCGGCCCCAGACTGAAGCGCGTAGAACCGCTCGGCCACACCGGCCGGCACCGTGGCATCCAGTCACCCTCTCCATCTAAGCTCGGAGTCATGCTAGACGGACTCCACGAAACTGCCATGAAGCCTTGGCAGAAAGTCATTGTAATGCACACATGCCCGATTCCTAGATTGATCCAAACACTTCAGACCACCAATATCTCATTCAAGAAGTTACAGTATGTAGACCATTGTATTTGGCACTTTGTGAAAGCTACTCTCCATTTGCCAAAAACTTCGCCTACGCCATATATACATGCCAAGCAGCGAGATGGTGGGCTGAGCATTCCAGCACTGCGCCGTTTAGTAGGCTCTGTCTTTCTATGGCGCTTAGAGACCTTACCAAACACCAATGAGCCCCATGTGCAAGCACAGACGGTCACCAAGCTATTGGCTAGACTAAGGAAAATATTGACAATTGGAGTCAGCTGCTACCACCTACTGCCACAGCAACTTCCTTATTCTGGAAGAAGAGCCTCCATAACACTGCGTTGGGTAGAGGCCTTGAATACTTTCAGAACCCCTTTGCAACTAGTAGCTGGATAAATGATCGTCCACCCTTCTGGACTGGCAGGGACTCTATTCACGCCCTTCAACTGAGGATAGGTCTCCTCCCCACTAGGGGAGCGCTGTATACAAAAGGCCCTAATGCCAACTGTAGGGCCAGAGGATCTTAATGGAACAGATGGGAAACAGTCCAGCATATCTTCCAAAGATGCCCACTCACACACTTTCCCAGAATAGGTAGGCATGACCAAATCTCCAAGCCGGTCAAGAAATAAATTTAGGGGGGGGGGGGGTTTACAATGTAATTGAGGTGCCGACCCTTAGTACTGCCAAGAACAACTGGTACGTGCCGGATCTGGTGGTGGTAAACAATGCAGAAGGTAAGCCGGGATTAGGGAATGCCACAATTATTGAAGCAACTGTGGCCTACAAGTACTGTGGAAGTCTAAATAGGGCTGATGAAATAAAATCTAACAAATACCAACAGCCTGAACTTCCTGGCATGGTACAGAGGAAGTACAATTTGGCCACCTCTCCAGAAGTAATGCCACTCACTGTTGGAGTGTGGAGCTCGTGGGTTCCCAGCAATTATTGTATACGGGAAAAGTTTAATTTGAGGAAATTCCTCATTTGTGAATTAGTCTGTCATACTACCAGGCCAGGCGTGAAGATCCACCGTCAATTTATGAAGAGTGTGGTCTGGTACAATAACATAATTCAGCTATGAACAGCAGTAGTAGGTGTGCTAGACGATCAGTTTTAAGGATAAGCATACTGCCTTTTGCCCCAGTGGTGACATTGTAACCTGGGCATAGCCAACATAGATCTGCTCACTCGACTAGAAAAATACACGGGACCATACACGGGACCAACTGGCGGGAGTAACTCTGACTCTCTTAAATTAACCAAATACATGGGAGCAACTTTCGGGAGTAACTAGGACTCTTAAGGTAGCCGAATACACAGGAGCAACTGGCAGGAGTAACTATGTTGGGACAGGCTTTGTCTGTACTTGTATCCGAGACGAGATCTCGTACTAAAGCCGTCGTTTCAAGTGTCGAGGCTGCCTATCCCCTTAGCATCCCGTACGAGACTTTGGTTAACTGTGGGCGACCGCGAGGGTAGTCGCTTGAGGTGTCGTGCCACAGTTGTACTGTGGGATTCACTAGTATCCAAGTGCCCTCTTTGGGGCAGTGACCTTTTCAGGACCTCCTAGTGACCTTCTGAGGACAGTGTCCATTTCAGGGCCGCGATGGAGCCACTGGCAGCCCGCACGGCGTTTGCCCTTAAAAATTGTGATTTGACTACCCACTCCCATGTCTCATGGGCAAAGGGCAGAAGATGGCAATATAATGTGCGGTAGAGCTACCGCTCAAGCGGCCTCGATGCTGACTTGTCAACGTTGTGAGAGGAACACATACAAATACAAAACACATGCAAATACAAGGACTACAGGCGACGGGGAGAGCCATGTTTGTGTTCGGCCAGTACCCTCTTGGAGTGGCGTTCGGTTGTAGGGACAATGGGTTCAGACCCGTTCTTGTACCACGGCCGTCGTTTTAGATGTCAGGGCAGATTTTCTGTCCAAGCATCCGAAACGAGTCCTTGGTTTTGTAGGCCTATCGGCCACAGGGGTGTCAGATTCGCAGCCTACTTCCCCTCTCTCCTAGGGAGAGCCTTAATTGCGATGACGAATTCAATGGAGTCTCGGATGGAGGGTCCGAATGTACAGGACTCTCAACTTTCAACTGTGGTTACCACAGACACAGGACTTGGCAGGAATGTTAATTCGCCAAGTTTAGATAGCAATGTCAAATGTCCAAAATGTGGGTTGGATATTAGTAGGCGAACTCTGGCCGTACAGTAACAGCACATTCGTAGGTGGAAAGGCAGGAAAAATGCGGCCAGTGAGGATGGCTTGCACAAGTGTGCCTTTTGTGACCATGAATTTAAGTCTTTAACTGGCCGGCAGCTGCATGAGAAACAAGCACATCCTATTCAATTTAATGCTGCTGACCTACTCCAAGGTCCTGGCAAGCGGAAAGGTAATTGGAATACCGCTGAGATAGAGGATATGGCTGTGTTAGAAGTGGAACACAAGGGCGAGTGGTCTACAAGTACAGCTTAATTCATATCTGGGTAGACAGCTAGGTAGATCAGTTAAGGGTATTAAGTAATGGAGGGCACTTCCATAATGTAAACAGCTCCCAGAAAGTGTGAGAAGCAAGTTGGAGAACGTCCTTATTGAGATCCCTGACAACGATACAGAATCTGCCACTTCCGCCACTCCAGTAGAACAACGACAATAGATAAATAATGAGCACATTATTTCCCATTTGCAGAAAATCAAAGAGCAGTGCTCACCTCCCTATAGAAGACTGGTTGGTTTGGCCAGCCGGAGTGGTCGTGTGGTTCTAGGCGCTACAGTCTGTAACAGCGAGACCACTGCGGTCGCAGGTTCGAATCCTGCCTCGGGCATGGATGTGTGTTGTGTCCTTAGGTTAGTTAGGTTTAAGTAGCTCTACGTTCTAGGGGACTGATGACCTCAGAAGATAAGTCCCATAGTGCTCAGAGCCATTTTTTTTAACTGGTTGATTTGGTTCTAGATAATGCATCATCTTGGTCCTCCATCGATGACCAGGTCACGGAAATCATCCAAGGACTGAGTGCATCACCACAATCCAGATCTAGGAGAATGCAGAGATGGCCAGCTGCCAACAAGCCACGCTACTACACAAGGGAGGAACGTGGCCCGAAGACTGTGCTGACGCCCAGGAACCACGAATCCATCAGGGACACGATTATACCTTTCTCTGTGAGCGAATCTAGGAAATGGTCGCATAAATTAAACAACAGCTGTTCCTGATGGCGTGACTCAAGAACATGTGAGGAGGATTCCTGATGTAGACCGGAACGTCATGCTCAATGTGGTGTTTGGCTTCAAACAACTGCCATCAGTTTTTACAGTGAGTAGAACTTGTCTCCTTCCTAAGAAACGCGATATGCGTTCTCCATCCAACTGGAGACCCATAACAATTTCATCAGTGATTGTACACCTTGATAATAAGATCTTGGCTTAAAGATTGGCTCAGGTTATTCCTATACATCCTGCCCAGCAGGGCTTAAGATCCATTGATAGAATTATGGCGAATTCACAATCTCTTGATGTTATAACCAAAGACCATAGGACCAATGGGAAGCCGATTTTTGTGGTAGCCCTTGACTTAACAAAAGCCTTTGACCAGGTATCTTGGAGTGCCATCCATCAGACACTGTGGTCGCACAGAGTGGATGAATTGACTCTAGATTACATACTATCATCCTATAAAGGATAAACTACCGACTTGCAGCTGGGTAAAGACAGGTTTGGTGAAGCTGAGTTTCATAGGGGAGTCAAGCGAAGGGATCATCTCAGCCCCATCTTTCATATGGTAATGGATGGGCATATGGAATCTATCAACCAGTCCTATGGGGAAGAGGTCAACGGCGAAAAATTTTCAGTTCTTAGTTTTGCTGGCGATGTTGTTCCTCTCGTCAACTAAAGAGGGTATGCAATAACATCTGCATTGTGTGGAGAGATTTACAAAGAGCACAGCGCTTGAAGTAAGTCCTTCAAAAAGCAAGGTCTTCCTGTTTATAAGAGTGACACACTCCAAGCGATGTGCAGTGGAACCACGGAGTCTGTTTAAGTTATCAGGCGCAAAAATACCTGCCTTGAATGTACAGGAACAGCTGCACTACCTGGGCTACACGTTTGAGCACCATGGAATTAAGATTCCATCTCCATCAATTTTATCATCCTTGTTGTACTGGCTCAAATGGGCAGCTCTTAACCCATGGCAAAAGATAACTGTCCTCCATACGTATTTAATACCTAGGCTTGTCCATGTTCTTCAGAACAGCAATATTACAGCCAAAAAGCTGGACTACTTTGATCGCCTGATCGTTCAGTTTTTGAAGGCAATTCTCCATCTGATAATTAAAAAACAATCTTGATCGCAAATTTCTTTTAATCGGAGTGACCGGTTTCAATCCTTAAGGATATTTTCAGACCCCAGAACGGCAGGTGGTCTTCCATGGAGCCAGCTGCGCCGACCTACGACGCTGAACCGAACGGTCAGTTCAACGTCGTGAGTCGATGCAGCTTGCTCCATGGAAGTTGGTTGGTTGGTTTGTGGGGGGCTCCATGGAAGTCCACCTGCCGTTGTGGAGTCTGAGAACGATACTTTAGGATTGAAAACGGTCACTCTGATTAAAAGAAATTTGCGATCAAGACTTTTTAATTAGCATATTAAAATAAGATCGCTGATAATGTTCCCAAAACTTTTTCAAAAATTTTAAATTCTCCATCTGCCTAAGACAACTCCAACGCCATTCCTCCATGCTAAACTGCGCGACGGAGGCTTGGGAATACCCGAGTTAAGTCTACGGTCATCAGTCCCTTTCTCCAGAACTGCAAAAACCCACACAGAATGAAAACGAAGAACAGAGACAACAGACGACACAGGACAAGAAAGACTTAGACAGAGATCAGACAAAACGAATTAAAAACACACAGAGTGTGATGGTGGTTGGCCGACCAGAGAGGAAAAAAAAGAAAAGCCAACCACCGAGAACACATTAAAAATTCAGGCCAGAATCAAAACAAAAAGGACGTAACAACACATGTGATAAAAGCCCCCTGCCCGAATACAACGCAAAACCAAGCCTGCCATAGCAGAGTCATCAGTTAAAAGGGCAGGGAGCGTGTCACGCAGCGCGAACGTCTGCCTAAGCACAGCTAAAAGGTGACACTCCAACAAAATGTGGACCACAGACAAAACGGATCCGCAGCGACATAGAGGTGGGTCCTCACAGCGCAATAAGTGGCCGTGTGTCAGCCGAGTGTGCCCAATGTGCAGCCGGCAGAGGACAACAGACTCCTTGCGAGAGACCCACATGGATGACCGCCACACAGTCGTCGTCTTCTTGATAGCACGGAGTATATTGGGTGTGGTCAGATCGCGCCATTCAGCGTCCCATAGCGCGAAAACTTTGCGGCGTAAGACTGCTCGCAAATCAGCCTCTGGGAGGCCAGTGTCCAGAGGTGGTTCACTGATGGCCTGTTAGGCCAGGCGGTCAACATGTTCATTGCCCGGGATGCCGACAAGACCAGGGGTCCACACAAAGACCACAGAGCAGCCGCAACGGGCAAGAGTATGCAGGGACTCCTGGACAGCCATCACCAGATGAGAGTGAGGGAAACACTGGTCGATAGCTCGTAAACTGCTCAGGGAGTCGCTACAGATAACGAAGGACTCACCTGAGCAGGAGCGGATGTACTCTAGGGCACGAAAGATGGTGACCAGCTCAGCAGTGAAAACGCTGCAGCCACCAGCAATGAATGTTGTTCATAGTGGTCCCCTAGAGTCGGAGCATAACCGACACGACCAGCAACCATTGAACCGTCAGTGTAAACAACGCCAGAGCCCTGATACGTGGCAAGGATGGAAAGAAAGTGGTGGTGGTGGAAGGACTGAGTCCTTCGGGCCCTGTACCAATTCGAGCCGACGGCAAGGGCGGGGCACACACCACAGGGGTGTACGCAGAGGAGCCTGGAAAGGAGGTCGAAGAGGGAAAACTCCAAGCCTGGAGAGAAACTCTCTGATGCGGTCCGCGATCATACAACCTGAGCGGGGCCGACATTCTGGGAGACGGACGACTGACTGCGGGAACTGGAGACGATAATTAGGATGCCCGGGCAAGCTACAAACATGCGTAGCATAAGCGGCCAGTAAACGTTGGCGCCGTAACTGCAGTAGAGGGACACCAGCCTCCACAAGTATGCTGTCCACAAGGCTGGTCCGGAAAGCACCAGTGGCAAGTCGGATCCCACTGTGAAGGATTGGGTCCAGCACCAGCAACACAGATGGGGATGCTGAACCATAAGCCAGGCTCCCATAATCCAGACGCCTGGTAGAGCCATAAGAGGGTAGATCGGTCGGCGCCCCAGCTGGTGTGGCTCAAGCATCGCAGAGCATTTAGATGCCGCCAACACATCTGTTTAAGCTGCCACATTCAAAAACCGATGCGTGTCCACCACAGCAAGAGATTCACTGTCAAGATAAAGCTGTGGCTCTGGGTGAACAGTGAGTCGCTGGCGGAAATGCATAACACAGGTCTTGGCAGCCGAAAACTGGAAGCCATGTGCTACAGCCTTGCGGATAGCGTTCTGCAGCTGACGTTCAGCAGCTGCAATGCCAATGGAGCTATAGTAGAGGCAGAAGTCAGCATACAAGGAAGCTGAGACAGATGTTCCCACCGCCGCAAAAGCCCATTAATTGCAATTACAAGCAGCCAGACACTTAAGACAGATCCCTGCAGTACCTTGTTCTTAACTCTGAGGGGAACTATGGGAGGCCGGAACTTGCACGTGGAAGGTACGATGCGAGACAAAATTTCGTATGAAAATCGGCAGCGGACCCCGAAGACCCCAACCAAGAAGTGTAGAGAGGATGTGATGTCGCCATGTCATATCTTTTTTTTTTGTGGTTTTCAGGCGCACAACTTCAATGGTCATTAGCGCCCTGACTACTCTAAGAATGCACCGCGAGGCATAAGTTGACAACAACAACTAAAAGGGAAAACACAATAAAAGACAGACTGACAGGCATAGGATTAAAAAACATCATCAAATGTCCTTAGCGAGGTTTGTCAAATTGATAAAACAAAGAACACGAGCAGCTGCTCGTGGGTCATCCGCTAAAATGGCATCTAAAGTATTAGGCAGGTTAAGATCGAGGCGCAGTGTGTTAAGATCTGGACAGGACATTAAAATGTGTGTAACCGTCAGCAAGTGCCCACATGGGCAGAACGGCGCCGGCGCAGCCGTCAGCAGATGGCGATGGCTGAACCGGCAGTGTCCAATTCTCAACCTTGCTAAAACGACCTCCTCCCGCCGAGAAGGGCGTGAGGAGGACGTCCAAGCCACGGGAAGAGGTTTTAAGGCCCGAAGCTTGTTGTCGGTAAGTGCAGCCCAATCGACATGCCACAGAGATAAGATGCGCCGACAAATTACCCTGCTAAAATCGGACGAAGGGACACAACAAGAAGCTGTCCGAGGCTGGAGGACCGCAGCCTTGGCCGCGGCATCTGCAGCTTCGTTCCCAGGGATACCGACATGGCCAGGAACCCACATAAAGCTAAGCGGCGTACCGACGTCCACCAGCTGCTGAAGAGAGCGTTGGATCCGGTGTACGAAAGGGTGAACCGGGTACGGATCACTGAGGCTCTGGATGGCGCTCAGGGAATCTGAGCAGATGACATAAGCAGAATGTCGGTGGCGGCAGATGTAAAGAACAGCCTGGTAGAGGGCAAAGAGCTCAGCTGTGAAGACCGAACAATGGCCATGGAGCCGGTATTGGAAACTTTGTGCCCCGACAATAAAGGAACACCCAACCCCGTCATTGGTCTTAGAGCCATCTGTATAAATGAAAGTCATGTTGTTGAACTTCGAACGAAGTTCCAAAAAACGGGAGTGGTAGACCGAACCGGGGGTGACCTCTTTTGGGAGCGAGCTGAGGTCGAGGTGAACGCGGACCTGAGCCTGGAGCCAAGGTGGCGTGCGGCTCTCGCCCACTCGAAAGGTTGCAGGGAGTGAAAAATGAAGGTGTTGAAGGAGGCGACGAAAGCGAACTCCAGGGGGTAGCAAGGCAGAGACATACAACCCGTATTGAAGGTCAAGAGAGTCGTCAAAAAAGGAACGATAAGACGGATGGTCGGGCATTGACAGTAGCCGACAGGCATACCGACAAAGCAGTATATCGCGCCGGTAGGTGAGTGGCAATTCGCCAGCGTCAGCATGAAGACTCTCTACGGGACTGGTATAAAATGCTCCGATCGCAAGTCGTAAACCCCGATGTTGTATGGAGTTGAGGCGGCGTAAGATGGATGGCCGTGCAGAGGAGTATACGAAGCTCCCATAATCCAGCTTGGAGCGGACGATCGACCGATATAGACGAAGTAGGACGGTTCGATCCGCTCCCCACGACATACCACTGAGAACACGGAGGACATTTAAAGAACGGGTACAACGGGCGGCCAAATATGACACATGTGGAGACCAGCTAAGTTTCCTGTCAAAGGTAAGGCCTAAAAATTTGATTGTCTCCACGATTGGGAGAGCAACGGGACCGAGTCGTAAGGACGGTGGGAGAAACTCTTTGTAGCGCCAGAAGTTAAGACAGACCGTCTTCTCGGCAGAAAAACGGAAGCCATTGGCGACACTCCAGGAGTAAAGACGGTCAAGAGAACGCTGAAGACAGCGCTCCAGGACACGTGTACACTGCGCGCTGCAATAGATGGTAAAATCGTCCACGAAAAGGGAGCCTGATACATCAGCTGGGAGGCAATCCATTATTGGATTGATCGCGATGGCGAAGAGAGCGACGCTCAAAACTGAGCCCTGTGGCACCCCATTCTCCTGGCGAAAGGTGTCGGACAGGACAGAACCCACACGTACCCGAAACTGTCGATCCATTAAAAAGGAACGAATAAAAAGAGGGAGGCGACCGCGAAAGCCCCATGTATGCATGGTGCGGAGAATGCCCGCCCTCCAACAGGTGTCGTAAGCCTTCTCCAAATCAAAGAACACAGCCGCGGTCGGGCGCTTCCGCAAGAAGTTATTCATAATGAAGGTCGACAAGGTAACCAGATGGTCAACAGCAGAGCGGCGCCTACGAAATCCACATTGTACATTGGTAAGTAGGCGTCGAGACTCGAGCAGCCAAACCAATCGAGAGTTAACCATTCGCTCCATCACTTTACAGACACAGCTGGTAAGCGAGATAGGTCGGTAACTGGAAGGCAAGTGCTTGTCCTTCCCCGGCTTAGGAATCGGGACAACAATAGACTCGCGCCAGCATGCGGGAACATGTCCCTCAATCCAGATGCGATTGTATGTACGAAGAAGAAAACCTTTACCCGCAGGAGAAAGGTTCTTCAGCATCTGAATATGAATAGAATCAGGCCCTGGAGCGGAGGACCGTGATCGGCCAAGTGCGGTTTCGAGTTCCCGCATGGTGAATGGGGCATTATAACTTTCACAATTCGAGGAGCGGAAGTCAGGTGGCCTAGCCTCCTCTGCCTGTTTGCGGGGGAGGAAGGCAGGGTGGTAATGAGCGGAGCTCGAAACCTCGGCGAAAAAGCGGCCGAAGGCATTGGAGACAGCCTCAGGGGCCACAAGGACTTCATTCGCGACCTTCAAGCCAGAAACTGGGGAGTGGACCTTAGTGCCAGATAGCCGGCGCAGGCTACCCCAGACAACAGAAGAAGGAGTAGAACTGTTGAAGGTGCTTGTGAAAGCAGCCCAGCTGGCTTTCTTGCTTTCTTTAATAATACGACGACACTGAGCACGTAATCGTTTATAATTGATACAATTCGCCACTGTAGGGTGGCGTTTAAATGTGCGTAAAGCACGTCGACGAGCACGTAAAGCGTCTCTACATGCTGCGGTCCACCAGGGGACCGGTACGCGACGAGGAGAAGAAGGAGGGTGAGGGATGGAATATTCAGCAGCAGCGAGAATGACTTCCGTGAGGTGTGCGACCTGACGATCGCAGCTTGTGAAGGTTTGATCCTGAAAGGTCGCCCTGGAAGAGAAGAGCCCCCAGTCTGCCTTGGAGATGGTCCAACGAGAGGAGCACGGAGAGGGAGTATGCTGCAGGAGATGGATAACACATGGGAAGTGGTCGCTCGAATATGTATCAGAAAGTGCATACCACTCAAACCGGCGTGCAAGTTGGGGAGTACATATAGAGAGGTCTAAATGGGAATAGGTGAGAGATGTGTCCGAAAGAAAAGTAGGGGCGCCAGTATTGAGGCAGACAAGATTGAGCTGGTTGAAAAGGTCTGCTAACAAGGAGCCCCTCGGGCAGGATGCTGGAGAGCCCCAAAGAGGATGGTGGGCATTGAAGTCTCCAGTTAACAAAAATGGTGCAGGTAGCTGAGCAATAAGTTGCGTCATGTCTGCCCTGGTAACGGCAGATGACGATGGAGCGTAAACGGTACAAAAGGAAAAAGTAAAAGTGGGGAGAGTAATGCGGATGGCAACTGCCTGCAGGCCGGTGTGCAACGTGATGGGATCGTAGTAAATATCATCCCGGACCAGCAACATAACCCCTCCATGAGCTGGGATACCTACCACAGGGGGTAGGTCAAAACGCACAGAGGTGTAGTGTGCCAAGGCAATTTGATCGCATGGGCGTAGCTTCGTTTCCTGGAGGGCTACGACGAGCGGACGATGCAAGCGGAGCAGCAACTTCAAGTCCTCTCGGTTGGAGCGAATGCTGCGAATATTCCAGTTAATAAGTGCCATCGTAAGAAAAGGAAGATGAGAGAAGGGGTCACCTCTAAGGCCGCTTAGGGCCTGGCTTCGAGCGAGCACTGCCGCCGCTAGCAGGAGGCGGACAGTCATCGTCCATGGGGTCTATAGGGTCATCGGCCATCTCGGGAGGATGGCCGGGAGGGGGAGCGTCCTCCGTCGGTGAACGGCCAGATGTTCGGCTACCAGCGGTGCGGCCAGGCGAAACGGATGACGGCCTGGGGCGGCAACCGCTGGGTGGCGCAGGAGAAGAAAGGCGCCGCGGCGGAGAAGGAGAACTGTGCTTCCTATGCGCCTTTTTAGAAGGACGTTTGGTGGAAGTACCGGTCGAAGGCTGGGAGGTCGAGGGACGTAGGAAGTCTGCACGGGATGGTTCCTTCTTGAAGGCCCGTGCATCTGACTTCGGGGTCTTCGACTGAGCAGAAGCTGAGGAAGGTGCTCGTGTCTGTGGGGTGATGGGAGGAAGAGGAGACGTCGACCGCGCGATCTTAGCACTGGCCGAACGGACGACCGTGGTGCTGAAGGTCAGATCGCATGTCTGGGTTGCTACCTCCCGGGTAGTCCGAGGAGAGGCGAGGACAGTGCTGTATTTCCCCGCTGGGAGCAGCGTGGGCTTCCTACTAGCCAATAGCTTGCGAGCAGCCGAGGTGGACACTTTCTCTTTGACTCGAATTTCCTGGATACAGCGTTCTTCCTTATAGACAGGACAGTCGCGGGAGGATGCGGCATGGTCACCCTGACAGTTCACACAACGAGGAGACGGAGGTGGACAGTCACCCTCATGGGCATCCCTGCCACAAGTGACACATTTAGCCGCATTGGAGCAAGACTGTCGAGTGTGATTGAAACGCTGACACTGGTAGCAGCGCGTAGGTGTCGGGACATAGGGGCGAACAGAAATAACCTCGTAGCCCGCCTTGATGCGCGATGGCAGCTTAACACTATCGAAGGTTAAGAAAAGTGTCCGGGTCGGTACAAGGTCATTGTTGACCTTTTTCATGACCCGATGGACAGCCGTCACGCCCTGCTCAGCGAGGAAAGATTGAAGCTCCTCGTCAGTCAATCCGTCGAGAGAGCTACTATAGACTACACCACGAGACGAATTCAAAGTGCGGTGGGCCTCCACCCGGACAGGGAACGTGTACAAGAGTGTGGCCCGAAGCAGTTTTTGTGCCTGAAAGGCACTCTCAGTTTCTAGTAATAAGGTACCGTTACGCAACCTGGCACAAGATTTGACAGATCCGGCTATGGCATCTACGCCCTTCTGAATAACGAAAGGGTTGACAGAGGAAAAATCCTTTCCGTCCTCAGATCGAGAAACTACGAGGAACTGTGGGGCAGGCGGTAGTACTTTTGTCACTGTTGGCTGGTCACGTTTCCGTTTGTGGGTCGAAGTCGAAAGCGATGGAGTAGAATCCATTGCGGAGGAATCCCCCATGATTGCCAGCGTCTCCGATGGCGCGCTCCTTCCTTGTGGGGACCCTCTCAGAGGGCACTCCCGCCTTAGGTGAATGTTTACACCTCAGGTCACACCTCCCGAGAAACAGATGGAGGGACCAATCGGCATGGTCAGAAGGTATCAGCTCAGGCAATCACCCCTCCCCGGGCCTGGCCTTTACCAGGGGGTACGCGCGTGCCTTACATGTCTACCCAGGGCGGGGACTTACGCGTTACCCCGTCACCGGCTACGCGTGCGAACGCGTGGGTCGGCCTTCAGACACGCACAGGGAGGAAGGAAGAAGAGGAAAAAGAAGAGAGGGAGAAAGAGGACAGACTGTCTCAAACGCCGAGGCGGAGACCAGAGAAGGCAAGGAGAAGAAGGCAATGAGAAGGCAAGGAGAAGGAGGCAATGAGAAGGCAAGGAGAAGAAGGCAAGGAGAAAAAGGCAATGAGAAGGCAAGGAGAAAAAGGCAATGAGAAGGCAAGGAGAAGTCAAGGGAAAGAGTAAGGAAGACAGTAGGGTGGAGAAGAGCAAAGAAAGGAACCAACAAAAGGAAGAAACGAGAAGTGAAAAACCAAAAAGACCACGATTATAGGTCGTGAAACCGTCCGTCTCCGGACGCAGGCGCTAACTACCCCCGTGAGGGGGATGGACTCCTTTTAGTCGCCTCTTACGACAGGCAGGAATACCTCGGGCCTATTCTAATCCCCGGACCTGCAGGGGGGCCATGTCATATCGTATGCCTTCCACATGCCAAAAAATACAGCGACGAGGTGCTGACGGCGGGCAAAGGCCGTACAGATGGCAGACTCCAGGCTCACCAGATTGTCGGCGGCAGAGCGGCCTTACGGGACCCACCCTGAGATGGAGCCAGAAGGCCCCGAGACTCGAGTACCCGACTCAACAGCTGGCTCACCATGCGTTCGACCAACTTGCAAATAACGTTGGTGAGGGTAATGGGGCGTTAGCTATCCACCTCCAGTGGGTTCTTGCCAGGTTTCAAAACGGGGACTACGATGCTTTCCCGCCATTGCGACGGGAACTCCCCCTCGACCCAGATACGGTTGTAAACGTCTAGGATGCGCTGCTGGCAACCCACTGAGAAGTGTTTCAGCATCTGGCAGAGGATGAGATCAGGCCCGGGAACCATATCAGGGCAAGCAGCTACAGCACTTTGGAATTCCCAATAACTAAACGGAGCTTTATACGATTCAGGGTGGCACATGTGAAATGAAAGGCTCCGACGTTCCAACCACTCTTTAATGGAGCGGAAGGCCAGTGGGTAATTCGCAGAAGCGGAACTCAGAGCAAAATGCTCTGCCAAGCTGTTGGCAATTTTGTCAGGGTCAGTACAAACTGCTCCTTTCAGTGAAAGTGCAGGGACACTGACGGGGGTCCAATAGCCATGGAGTCACCTAATCTTGGCCCAAACCTGCGATGGAGAGGTATGGATGCCAATCGTGGAGACATACTGTTCCCAGCACTCCTGCTTGTGTTGGCGAATGATGCGGTGGGCCCGTGCACGGAGCCGTTTAAAGGCGATGAGGTGTTCTAATGAGGGATGCCCTTTGACACTGGAGCGCCCGCCTGCGATCTTTAATTGCCTCAGTGATCTCAGGCGATGATCAAGGCACAGTCCTCCGTTAAGGGGGCCCAGAAGAACAGGGCTTTGCAGATTCCACTGCAGAAACGATGCCGGTGGTGACTGAGTGAACCACCGCATCAATGGCGTCAGTGGAAAGAGGCTCAATACTGGCAATGGAGGAGAACGAGTCCCAGTCAGTCTTATTCATAGCCCATCTGCAGGTGCGCCCAGAAGAGGGACGCTGTGGCAGTGACAGAAAGATCGGGAAGTGGTCACTACCACACAAGTCGTCATGCACACCCCATTGGACAGATGGTAGGAGGCTAGTGCTGCAGATCGAAAAGTCGATGGCTGAGTATGTGCCACGCGCCACACTGAAATGTGTGAAGGCACCATCATTTAAAAGGGAAATGTCGAGCTGTACCAATACATGGTCAATGGTGTTGCCTCAGCCTGTTGCCACTGATCCACCCCACAGAGGGTTATGGGTGTTGAAGTCACCTAGTAACAGAAAAGGTGGCGGCAATTGGGCTATCAGCACAGCCAGACCATGTTGCGGGACATCACCAACCAGTGGAAGATACAGAGTGCAGACAGTAACAGCCTGAGGCGTCCACATCCAAGCAGCGACAGCCTCTAAAGGTGTTTGGAGAGGGACAGACTCGCTGTGAAGGGAGTGAAGGACATAGATGCAGACGCCACCAGAGACCCTTTCGTAAGCTGCCCGGTTCCTATAATAACCCCGATAGACACAGAGGGCAGGCATTTGCATCACCAGAAACCAAGTTTCTTGAAGAGCGATGCAGTGGGAAGGGTGAAGGCTGAGAAGTTGTCGGAGCTCAGAGCAAGATGGTGGAAGAAACTGCTGCAGTTCCACTGGAGGATGACACTATCCATGGCCGACAAAAGCGTGAAGGGACTGGGGAGGCTGATTACGCCTCCTGGTCACCTGCTGCCACTGATTGAGTACCTGTGCAACCACTATCCATCACGTCTGAGAGGCCAGCGAGATCCAGGTCCTCAGCGCACGCCAGAATCTCCACCTCATCCACGGATGCAGAGCTTGAAGGTTGAGGTGGGGGTGGGGGTGGGTGCCACCACAAGTTCCTTTGTCTTAGAGGACTTCTTGGATTTCTCACGCTGCTCCTTGGGTTTCACTGGCTGGGAGGGCTTCACCGATTCAGTTTCTAGGACGGAGAAGGATCGCAAAGCCGTACGACCAGCTGGTTGGGGGCACTTATGCCATTGTCAGGCATCAGCCTTCCCACTTGTGGAGACCTGGGAAGGGAGGGACCCAAGGGACCACTTGCGAGCGAGAGAAGCTGAAGAAGTTGGACACTTCTCCAGCTTAGAAGCGGGAACGGACGTCTCCAATGGGCGGGGGGGGGGGGGTGTGTTTCTCCCAAGGTTGGTGGTGCAGGAGCAACAGGGGGGATAGTGCCCCCTACTGACAAGGTGGCATGTGTTGTACAGCTTGGTGATCCGACTGGAATTCGTAGAACAGATGGGGCTAACACAGTTGTCGTTGCAGCAGCACATGAGGAAGTCATCCATAGAGGATGCAGTCGTTCATATTTCCTCTTAGCCTCAGTATAGGTCAGTCGGTCCACGTTCTTATATTCAATTATTTTGCGCTGTTTCTGTAAGATCCTGCAGTCTGGCGAGCAAGGTGAATGATGCTCTCCACAGTTGACACAGGTGAGAGGCAGGGCACATGGAGTATAGGGATGTGATGGGCATCCGCAATCTCGACATGAGAGGCTGGAAGTACAGAGGGAAGACATATGGCCTAACTTCCAGCACTTTAAGCACCGCATCAGGGGAGGGATATATGGCTTAACATTACAGCGGTAGACCATCACCTTGACCTTCTCAGGTAATGTGTCACCCTCGAAGGCCAAGATTAAGGCACCAGTGGCAACTTGATGATCCCTCGGACCCCAGTGGACACGCCGGACGAAATGGATACCTCGTCGCTCTAAGTTGGCGCACAGCTCATCATCGGACTGTGAAAGAAGATCCCTGTGGAAAATAATGCCCTGGACCATATTTAAGCTTTTATTGGGCATGACAGTAACTGAAATATCCTCCAGTTTCTTACAATTGAGCAAGGCTCGTGACTGCGCAGAGGATGCTGTTTTTATGAAGACTGACCCTGACCACATTTTGGACAAGCCCTCCACCTCCCCAAACTTGTCCTATAAGTGCTCTACAAAGAACTGAGGCTTTGTTGACATGAAAGACTCCCTGTCAGCTCTCTTACAAACTAGGAACTGTGGCGAATAACTGCTACTGCCATCCTGAGACTTACGCTCCTCCCACGGTGTGGCCAGGAGTGGAACGTTTTGGGATCGTATTTCTGAGCATTAAATTGATCCTGAGAACGCTTAGCGACTGCTGGCGGCTGAACACCAGCGAGAGATGATGTGACACGCTTCATTGTGGGTCATCTGCCCTGATTCCACCCACTGACCAAGGGCCTTCCCCACGGGCGCCACCCAGCCTCAGCAAGGGCCACCTGGCAGGATGGCCATTGCCGGGAGTCCCAATGCTCCAGGGAGATAGGCATCTACTCCTTGGCATACGTGGAGTGTTAACGGTGCAGGCATCAGCAGAGCAATCCCTGTGTTGTCAGGGGGCTACAACCAACAAGGTACATGGCGGCCCCACCACAACGGACTGGCTACTGTGCTGGATGTTAGGTGCAAGGAAGTCCATGGTCGTCGCCTCCGCAAAAACCAACACTGCACAGTGCATAATGGAAATTGCACCCAGGAACGTATCCTCGCCCAACAGATGGAGAACGAGTGGGACAGCAATGTGACGACGATAAAGTTGGGTAGAGGTCTCAATGCATGATGGACAAAATGCACCATGTAAGGCTCCCTTCCCCAGTTTTCCCGTTCTTCGGAAGAATTTGGAAAGATGGAGGTCAAACCCGAAAGGGGACCATCATATATAGGCCAAAACGTTTGAGACTCCTTTTAGTCGCCTCTTACGACAGGTAGGAATACCGCAGGCCTATTCTAACCCCCAAACCCACGGGGGGGTGTGGGGCAAGGGGATTCCCTGCCCCGCTGCCCCTTGTTTCGGCTGACCCCAACACACAAAAAAAGGTAGCAGTCGTCCCACTGGAGGTGTTGTGTCAGTTGTTGGGTCACCATCCAACGCCGCCAGCCTGGGTCGAGCCGCAGTGTCTGATGTCCAGTGTCCAGAGTGCCTTCGGAGCTTCAGCACCAAGATGGGTCTTGGTGTGCACCATTGCAGAGCCCATCCTGATGCAGCCAACACGGATGTCAACATCCAAAGGATGAAGGCCAGGTTGTCTAGTAAAGAAGTACGCCTGGCCCACCCTGAAGCAGCACTAACACTCGACGGCACCTGGTTCCTTAACCAAGAGCAGATAAAGGCTTTCCCACATTGGTCGCTGGAATCCATTAAAGGTCAGCGTCAAGTGGCAGCAGGAGCCAAGTCACCCAGTTTGTTGCTGCCCTCTCTGCTGCTGGGGAGGGACCATGTCCGTCAGATGCTGCTGCGTTCACTGTGGAGAAGTCTGCAGCTTTCAAGTTCTGTACTTCCACTGAATATCTTGTTGACCAGGCCATCTGGTCGACTTTAGCAGGCCTCCCATCGTCAGTGCCGCTCAGTAGGTGACATCTTGGCCCTGGGACCAACTACATCAAGGTCTGTCATGATGGGCATGTTGCCACCTGCCCTTGGTGCTATGGACAGCAAGGCGGCACCCCACAACCCTGTCACCCCCCCCCCCAAGCAGATGTCCTAGCCACCAGAGCAGAAATGGGCTGAGAGTATGCTGTCTGCCAGCATGCATTCTCCAAGAACGAGGCGCAGTGTATCAATGGCCTTCTGGGCAGAACACTCCTTCACCAACCACCTGCTGCTCCTAGTATTTTTGGAAGGACCTCTTCACCCAGCGACCATCTGATCAAGTGGAGTGTCTGGATAGTCGGCAGTTACCTTCCCACACCGAGGTGACCTTCGAACACCTGTGGGCGCCCATCATGATGGAGGAGGTTGCTGCAGCGCTCCCACCTCATCACTCTGCTGTGGGCCCTGATGGACTCATGGCAGTCCAGCTTAGCCATCTCCCCTGTGAGGTCCTCTTGAAAATGTTAAACCTGTTCCTCTTGACTCATCGCCTCCCATCCCGACTCCTTCAAGCCCATACGTCCCTGCTGCCTAAGAAGGCCGCCCCAAAATACCCCACTGACTTCCGGCCGATCACTGTTTGCCCAGTCCTCGCTAGGGTCTTCCATAAGATCCTGGCAAGTCACCTGATGTGGATCTGTGTGTTGGACGGGCGTCAGTGGGCATTCCTTACTCAGGATGGGATGTTGCACAATATATTCTTGTTGGACTTGGCGATGACTCAGACCAGGGCGAGCTGTTGTTCCCTCTATGTTGCATCCCTGGATGTGTCCAAGGCATTCGACTCTCTTGACCATGGTGTCCTGAGGCCTGCTCTGAAGGCGCATGGTCAGCCTGACAAGTTCATTGGATACATCCTGGGGTGCTACGAGGAGAGAGAGAGATGGTGATCTCTATTCCTGGGAAGTCGCTGGGTCCAGTGTGGCCCTTGGAGGGCCATTAGGCAGGGTCACCCTCTCTCCCCCATCCTGTTTAACCTTTCATTGGACCTCATGCATGCTCGCCTCCCAGATCATGTTGGCGCCAATGTGGTGGGACGACGCCTCAATGCTGCCACCTTTGCTGACGACCTCCTGCTGTTTGCTGAGACTACAGGAGGGCTCCAGGACGTAATCGACACGTCAATGTCAGTTCTTGGGGACCTGGGTCTCCAAGCCAATCCCAGAAAGCGCTTTACTCTCGCTCTGGTTGCATATGGCCGCGAGAAGAAGAGCAAGGTCGACGACGCCACGACTTTCAGGGCTGGATATACCATCCTTCCAGCCCTGGCAATCGACAGAACTTTCCGGTATCTTGGCTTTGAGTTCTCTACCAGTGGACGCAGCCTTTTCCACCCAAGGTTGGAGGTCAAGCGACAGAAATCGTCCTGTTCAATGCACCACTGAAGCCTCAACAACGTCTTCATACCCTCAGAACTGTAATCCTGCCAGGGATCCATCATGGCCTGGCTCTCTCAAGGACCAGTATTGGAGCTCTGTCAGCAATGGACATCGCCATCTGCACAGCATTGAGATCTTGGCTGTGCCTGCCAGCAAACGTCCCTGTTGGTTACTTCCACACCCCTGTGGCATCTTGGGGGTTGGGAGTGCCATCAGCTCGCTGGCTTGGGCCTCTATTGCGGTGGAATCGGCTCCCCAACCTGCGGGCGCTGGGAGTCCTATCAGACAGTCCATCAAAAGTGCTGGGGCGCGAAATTGGGAGAATAGAGCAACAGCTTCAGTGAAATGACGGCACCATATATACGAGCAATCAGCATGGCTGGGTGTGTGCTGGACAGCTGCATTCATCAGTGGATTGCGCTGCCCTGAGGAAGTCTGCCCGAACACCAGGGCCACATAGTTGGGTGGATAAGCCCTGGTGTTTCATCAGTGGTCATGACTATCTTCTGCCTGCGCATCAGTATTAATGCCCTTCCAACTCAGGCGAGGCTGTAGCATGTTCGTTTTGGTGATACCAACAACTGAGCAGGGTGCATCGCCAGAGAAACTGCAAATCACGTTGTCCAGCACTGCTTCAGGAGCCACGACACCCACGTGAAGCGACATAATGCCTTGGCCTCATATTGCCCAAGGCCTTCATCAGCGGGCTTCGACGTCCATCTCGAGCCTCACCTCCGAACATCCAAGGGACTCGAAGTCAAACATCATGTCAATTCATGGCGATGCCACCCACGCCGTCGATGCCCAGGTCGTTGGTGTTAACTTGGTCGTCGATCAGTGTCACCAGGAGAAAGTCACGGTCTACAGCAGGAAAGGCGTCTACCAGGCTATCAGGAGCAGACACCCAGAAGTTCAGCACATCACCACCACCATCTCATGGAGGGGAGTATGGTCACCTGCTTCTGCAGAAGATCTGCATCAGCTGGGCCTCATAATTTTGTGGTCATAGCTACGCAGATTCTTGTCAGGCGGCAAGGTGGTTCGACACCATGACTGCCACTATGTGCATGACTCACCGGACTGCTGTCGGATGATGGCTCCATTTATTTTACTTTATGCTGCTGCCTGGCGCCTATTTCAGGCACAAATGCTATTTTGTTCACGTATTTTTCCTGTCCTGTCTAGTGTTTGTTATATCTTTGCCGTTTGTAAACCCACCCTGTTGGTATTTATCCTGTTGTGTGTTCACATACATGAATAAAGTCGGATATATGTAGCTAAACAAACGGGAGCAACTGATGGGAGTAGCTTATACTCTCTTAAGGGACTGCTGGGGTAGTCATCTGACGTGTCGGGCCACAGTTGCACTGTGGGATTCACTAGTATCCAAGTGCCCTTTTCGGGGCAGAGTCCTTTTCAGGACCACTGTGTGTCCTTCTGAGGACAGTGTCCTTCTCAGGGCCGTGATGGAGCCCCTGGCAGACCGCACAGCAGTTGCCCCTAAAGCTGTAATGGGCCTACCTTATCCTATGTCACATGGATAATAGGCAGACCGTGGCAGCATAATGATGTGCTGTAGAGGTTTACGCTCAAGTGACCTCGACGGGGACTTTCAATCATTGTGAGAGGAATCTCACTAACACAAGGACTATGGGTGGGGGAGGGGGGGGACCATGCTGGCGTTCTAAGTGGTGTTAGACTTGTAGTGGCAGTGCTTTCGCTTGGGGGGGGGGGGGGGGGGGGGGCGGGCAGTGGTGTCATCAAGAGGGGTGCTGTAAGAACCACACATTAGGTCGTGAGGCCTTGGGGACTAGGGTTTCCACCCCAAACACCCTGTCTCTGTGAGGAGACGTTAGGAAGCAATGGACCAAACAAATTTGCCTCGGATGGAAGTCCCGAATGGATAGGGGCCTCACTTAAGCACCGATACAAGCGATGACTCGACCCCTGACAGAACTCTGAATTCAGCAGGTAATAATAGCAGATTCTCATGCTGAAAATGCGGGATTGATCTCTCAGGTAGAGCGGTGCATCAACAGCAGCAGCATGTCTGGAGATGCACCCAGCTCCCTCGAGCCCCTGACGATCAAGGGGGTTTCGAATGTCCTCACTGTCCTCGCAGTTTTACAACCATTAATGGACAGTGGCTACATGAAAGGGACATCCTGCTGAATATAACATCACTGAACTTCAATGCAATGTGGAATATGGGAAGGGACTATGCTCTGATGCCGAAGTTGAGGAATGGGCTAAGTGGGGAGTGGAGTGGCAGATTTGGTATGCAGGCACAGCTAAACAGAGTTAGGAAATAGACTTGGCAGATCAGCAGAAGCCATCAAGATACGCCGTGCAACGCCGGAATATAAACATGCTTTAGCGGCACTAAAGGAAGAGACACCACCAGAAGCAGAGCAATGTCATCCATCTGTTAGTAGCTCTGATCTACTGCCTCAACCATCTGAGTCAGAGTGCTCTCCAATTGGCAACAATAACACAGTGGGATGGATCTCAAACTGAGCGATAGCACAACATCTGCAGCTGATCTTATCTAAGTGCTCAGATAATTTACAACATCTAGTTAACGTGATTTTGGATGGGAATGTGGTCTGGGACGGGATTAATGATGCATTCCAAAACTTCATATCTACTTTAGCAAATCCACGAACAACTAGGCAAAGAAGAAAGAGTTGTGAAGGCACCCAGGAAAGGCTCTGGTATAAACTCTAATCGCAGAGCATGCAGAGTAGAGAGAGCTTAGCGCTTCTGTTCCATACAATTACGGTGGTTAAACGACAGGACCAGCTTGGTCAAGGAGATACTGAACGGTTACAAGTTGGAGAATTTGGTATATCCAGAAGCTGACCAGCTGTGGAAATAATATGAAGGTTATTACGCCAAAAAGGCTGTGGATATACCTATGGAATTAAAGCCAAGAGGTGAGGATTTCATTATCTCTGTTGGATCCCATCTCCTTGTTGGAATACAAACGCTGGGTGAAGAGGCTGAGAGACAGTGCAGTGGGCCCAGATGGGGTTATGCTTCAAAATATGCGTAATATGCCAGATGCGGACTTGAATGCCCTTTTGAACATTGTGTTTGGCCTGATTAAAACGCCTACAGCCTTGCAACAAAGCGGCACGTGTTTATTGCCTAAAAAGGGTGACCTAAATTCTCCCTCCAACTGGAGACCAATCACAATATCATCCCACGTTGGTGCGGTTATTGAATAAAATTTTGGCGTTCAGAATTTCGAATTCAGTAGTCATTCACCAGGCTCAAAGAGGTTTCCGCGCTGTTGACGGCATCATGGCGAATGCTCTCATCCTGGACACCAGTGTAAGAGAACATAGAAGACTGGGAAAGCCCTTGCATGTAGTAGCCTTTGATCAGGTTTTCTGGAAGGCGATCCATCAGGTATTGTGGAATCATGGTGTAGACGAGGGCACCTTGAGCTACATTTTGAACTCTTACAGCGGCCAGAGAACATGTCTGCAAGCTGGGTCCTGTTCGTTTGAGACAGTGGAGTTCAGGGGCGTTGTACAGGGTGACCCCTTAAGCCCCATTGTCTTTAACATCGTAATGGACATGCTTATGTGTAACATCAAGGAGCAACGCTGGGTAGCGCGAAGATTGCTGTCATGGACTTCGCAGACGATATTGTCCTCCTCTCTGACACCATGGAAGGCATGGGAAACCACCTGGATTCTGTGTAAAGATTCCTGCGGGCGACTGCGATGGAAATCAGTCCTGACAAACCTTCAATTTGTCAGAGTGGCCAGGACTAAGCGTTGCGCTGTTGAGACCAAGAACCTGTTCCAAATCGAAGGGAAGTCCATCCCATCGTTAAATGTGTTGGATCAACTAAACTATCTTGGGCATTCTTTCGATGCGCAGGGGATCCAAACACCTTCTCCTGCCAGGCTGCAGCTGATGTTGGAAGGGCTTCAGAAAGCAGCTCTTAAGCCCAGCTAGAAGATATTTGTATTACACACATATTTAATACCTAGTCTACAGTCAATGAAGATTACAGCGAAGAGGTTGAATTATGTGGACCTGCGTATCAGGCAATTCGTCAAGGTTATATAACATCTGCGTAAGATGACCCTGACCCCTTTCATCCATGCAAAGCAGCGTGATGGTGCACTTTGAATTTTTGCCCTAAGGATTCTGGTAAGTTCCATCCTCCTCTGACGAGTACAAAATATGAGTGCCATGCACGACTACCGGCTGGATGCGATTCTTGGAACTGAGCTGGTCAACAGACTTGTTGCCAGGCTCAAGAAGATTTTATGTATGGGCAGAGAGGAAGTAGAGTCCACCAAGAAAGCTATTTCCAACTTCTGGCGAAGGAAACTTCATTCAACAGCTTTAGGCAGGGACTGGAGTACTGACAGAACTCAAGGAATTCCACCAGCTGGATAAATGACCCCCTCCTCCCTTTTGGAGTGGAAGGGATTACGTTAGCGCATCCATCAGCGCATTGGACTGCTGCCTATAAGGGGTGCTCATTATATCTGTGGCCCAAATGCCAACTGTAGGGCTGGGGGCCCTGTAGAAATAGTCGTGAGACGTTGCAGCATGTCCTCCAGAGGTGCCCACTGACGCATTTTTCACTTCTGGAGCGTCACGATGGCGCCAATATGTCCATCAAAAAGGTGCTGGTTGATAAGGGTTATAGGGTTGTGGATGGGCCTACCTTGACCCTGGCTAATTCAGAGAGAAATGTCCCAAATATTCTTGTCATCCACGACGCCGATGGGGCACCAGGAGTCGGCAGCTGCTCCCTGATAGAAACTACAGTCGCCTACGAATACCAGGGTAGCCTTCATAGAGCCCATGAGCTGAAGTTGGCCAAATACAACAGAGAGGATCTGTTCCTGCCTGTTAGAAGGAAATACCAGCTTAATAATTCACCAGAGGTTCTTCCTCTTGTGGTAGGTGCACGTGGAACCTGGAGTGGGGACAACCAGAGAATATGGGAGAAATTTCATCTCCGAGAATTCCTTCAGCGGGAAGTGATCTGCAACACCATCCTAGCACGTATAAAGATTCACTGTCCATTTATGAGAATCATTTGGAGGAAGACTAAATTCACCCGCAGATAAGGAACAATCCATCTGGTCCGCCGAGGACTGCCAGCTACTCCTTGGATGTGCTAGCCCTACTGGTGGCATCATAACCTGGTCAAAATAGCCGAGAGGCTGTTCATTTACCTAGCCAAATACACATGAGCAACTGGTGGCAGTAACTAAGACTCTCTTAAGTCGCACTTGTTTATTGCCTAAAAAGCGCGACTGAAGATATCTCTCTAACTGGAGACCAATTACAATATAATCTATGTTGGAGTGGCTATTGAATAAAATTTTGGCCTTTGGTATTTCGAATTCTGTAGTCATCCGCCAAGCTCAAAGAGGTTTTCGTGCTGTTGACGGCAGCATGGCGAATACTCCTTGTCTGGATACTATCGTAAGAGAGCATAGAAGACAAGGCAAACCCATGCATGTGGTAGCTGGTTGGTTTGTGGGATTGAAGGGACCAGGCTACTAGGGCCATTGGTTCCTTTTCCCATGAACGTGAAACACCGACAAAGAATAAAAACCAACAATGAAGATGACAAGAGACGACACAGGACAAGAAAGAGACAGAGACCAGACAAAAGGAATTAACATCACTCCCAGTGTGACAGTGGTTGGCTGACCATAGAAACAAAAACGGAAAAGCCAACCACCAAGAAACGCACTAGAACTCCAGTCTAAAATAGTGGGTCAAAGGTCAGACAACACAAAAAAGGACAAACACTTAGATCAAGCGATAAAAACCCCCTGCACGAATAAAACTCAAAACTAAATCTGCCATTGCAACGTCATCTGATAAAAGTGCAGGAAGCATATCAGGCAGCGCAAACATCTGCCTGAGCGGAGTTAAAAGTGGTCAGTCCAACAAGATGTGGACCACCATCAAAGCTGACCCACAGCGACAAAGGTGGGTCCTCGTGGCCCAAGTGTCAGCCAGGTGTGGCCAATGTGTAGCCAACAAAGTACAAAGGAGACCTTGTGAGAGGCTTGCAAGGACGAGCGCCACACACTGGTGGTCCCCTTGACGATCCAAAGTTTGTTGGGTGAAGGCAGGATGCACCATTCATCATTCCAGGTACCAAGGACCTTCTGCCAAAAAACTGACTGGAGATCACACTGCAAAAGGCCAATCTCCAGGGCCAGTGCACGGACAGACTGTTTGGTCAGCGTGTCAAGTTCATTTCCCGGGATGCCGACATGACCCAGAGTCCACACAGAGACCATGGAGCGACTTCAATGGGCAAGAGTATGGATGGACTCCTGGATAGGCATCATCAGACGAGAGTGAGGAAAACACTGGTCGATAGCTCATAAACAGCTCAGGGAGTCATTACAGATGACAAAGAACTCACCTGAGTGGGAGCAGATACATTCTAGGGTGCGAGAGATGGCTACCATCATTGTAGTGAAAACACTGGCCAGCCGTCAATGAGCATTGTTTGTAATGATTCCCAAGAGTAGCAGCATAACCAGCTCGACCAGAAACCATCGAACCGTCGGTATAGACCACGTCAGAGTCGTGAAACGCGGCAAGAAAGGAAAGAAAGCAGCTTACAAAGGGCCTCAGAGTCCTTGAGACCCACGCCAAATCCAGCCAAAGGCATAGGCGGGACACTCATCACGGGGTATACGTAAAATAGGCCCAGAAAAGAGGTGAGAGACAGAAAAACTAAAGCCCAGAAAGAATAGCCAGGACGCGAACCAAGGTCATACACCCTGACCAGGACTGCCTTTTCGTGAAGATGGACGATCGAGTTGGGGAACAGGAGGCGGTAATTTTAATGCCTGGGCAACCTACAAACATGTGCAGCATAAGAAGCCAGTAGTCGTTGGCGCTGGATCCGCAATGGAGGGAAACCAGCCTCCACAAGTATGCTGTTTACAGGACTTGTACAGAAAGCTCCAGTTGCGAGTCAGATATTGCAGTGAAGTATGGGGTCAAACAACCGCAATGCGAAAGGCGATGCTGAACCGTAAGTCGGACTCCCATAATCGAGATGGGACTGAATCAACTTCTGATACAGTCGGAGAAGGGTAGACCGATCGGCACCCCAGCTGACATGACTCAAAAAACTAAGAGCGTTAAGATAGCGCCAGCACGTTTTTTTAAGCTGCCGAACATGAGGGAGCCAAGTCAACCAGTCATCAAAAAGCCAGCCCAAAAACCGATGTGTGTCCACCACAGCAAGAGGTTCACCATCAAGAGAAAGCCGTGGCTCAGAGTGAACAGTGTGATGCCGGCAGAAATGCATGACGCATATCTTGGCAGCTGAGAACTGGAAGCCATGCGTGACGGCCCAAGACTGCGGCCTGTGGATAGCGCCCAGTAGCTGCCGTTCAGCAACTGCAATACCAGGGAAGCTGTAGTACAGGCAAAACTCATCAGCATACAAAGACGCCCATGGACGTTCCCACAGCTGCAGCTAGCCCATTGATAGCAACTAAAAACAGGCAGACACACAAGAGAGAGACTTGCAGGACCCCATTCTCCTGGACTCGGGAGTAACTATGGGAGGAATGAAGCGACAGAAAATTTTGAATAAAAATCGGGAGTGGGCCTCTAAGTCTCCATCCATGAAGTGTGGTGAGGATGTGATGCCACCACGTTGTATCGTATGTCTTCCACATGTCAAAAAAGATGGCAACCAGATGCTGATGGCAGGCAAAAGCTGTGCGGTCGGCAGACTCCAGGCAGACCAGATTATCGGTAGCAGAGTGTCTCTTACAGAACCCACCCTGTGATGGAGCCAGAGGCCCCGAGACTAAAGTTACCAACTCAACCTCTGGCTCACCATGCATACAAGCAACTTGCATGGAACGCTGGTGAGACGAATGGGGCAGAAGCTGACCACCTCCAGTGGGTTCTTGCCTGGTTTCAACACAGGGGATGAAGATGCTTTCCCGCCATTGAGACGGGAACTCACCCTCAACACAGATACGGTTGAAAAGGTCGTGGAGGTGACCCTGGCAGTCCACCGAGAGGTGTTTGAACATCTGATAGTGGATGCGATCTGGCCCTGGAGCCTTATCAGGGCAAGCAGATAGGGCACTTTGTAATTCCCACTCACTGAATGGAGCATTGTACGATTCGGGTTGGAGCATATGGAATGGAAGTCTCCTATGTTCCAATCGCATTTTCAGGGAGAGGAAGGCCAGCAGTTAATTCGTAGAAGCAGAACTCTGAGCATAATGCTCTGCTAAGAGGTCCGCAATCGATTCGGAGTCAGTACAGACTGCTCTATTCAGGGATAGCCCAGGAACGCTGATAGGGCTCTGATAGCCATAGAGTCGCTTAATCTTGGTCCAAACCTGCGATGGAGAGGTACAGATGCCAAAGGTGGAGACCTACCATTCCTAGCGCTACTGCTTCCGTCGACGAATAAGGCATGAGCTCGGGCACGAAGCCACTAAAAGGTAATAAGGTGTTCCAGTGACGGGTGCCAATTATGACGTTGGCGGGTCCGCCTGTGATCTCTAATCCCCTCAGCGATCTCCAGTGACCACTAAGGCACAGTCCTCCACTGAGGGGACCCAGAGGAACAGGGAATTGCAGATTCCACTGCAGAAACGATGCTGGTGGTGATCGTGTGAACCACCACATCAATGGTGTCAGGAGAAAGAGGCTCAATAGTGACAATGGAGGCGAACGAGTTCCAGTCAGCCGTATTCAAAGACCATCTGGGATAGGCGTCCAGGAGAGTGACACTGTGGCAGTGACAGATCGGAAAGTGGTCACTACCGCACAAGTCGTCAATTACACATCGGACAAATGGTAGAAGGCCATGGCTGCAGACAGAGAGGTCTGCAGCCACACTGAATTGTGTGGAGGCACCATTATTTAAGATAGAAAGGTCGAGCTGTGCCACACTTGCACAATGAAAGTGCCACAGGCCGTTGCGCCCAATCCAACCCCATGGGTTTTGGGTGTTGAAATTTCCCATTAACAGAAATGGTGATGGCAGTTGGGCTATCAGCGTAGCCAGTACATGCTGTGGGACATCATCATCTGGTGGAAGATATGTGTGGTTTGTGATCTTATGGACCCCCAACGGTGAGATTATCAGCACCCTGATATTGATTAAAGCAAACGAATGTGGATAACAACGAAAATTGTCGTACACACATGCACACGAAACGACCACACAATGACTATCACACAGGCACTCTCACATGCACTAAAACCAATGAGGCGCAAGATAGCTAATCAAGAAATTAAAACAGAGGGGAAAACAAAACACAACAGAGCTGAAGGAAATTGACAGGCTGACCACTTACCTTAAAAAATTGGGTGAGCCAGCCACCCTGTTGACACATTAAAAACATCTTCCCAAAATCTTGTTAAAAACGTGGGACAACTCACAAAACTTTAAAACGCGAACCACAGTCATTTGATCATTGCATAAAATAGACTTCAGATCCGCCGGCAAATCCGCTGCAGTCTGCTGGTCACCAAATCAAATGCAGTCCAATAAAATGTGGTGCACCGTGATCTGCACGCCAGAAGCACCACACATCGGAGGAGCCTCTCGCCAGAGTAAAAAGCCATGCGTCATAGGGCTGTGGCCGATGCAAAGACGAGTGAGGAGGACCTCGTCCGGTCGACGTGGCTAGAAGGAAGTACGCCACGGCCGAGTTGTGGGCTTGACGACATGGAGCTTGTTGTCGGTCCCTGCTAGCCACTCATGTTCCCAGCGACACAGGACTTTATACCTCAACAGCGAGGTGAGAGTATGCAGGGGGATAGCACACTGAAAGATCTGATGGTCACGACACGCCTCCTTGGCTGCTCAATCAGCCCTTTCATTCCCCAGAATTCCCGCGTGCCCTGGTACCCAGCAGAAAGACATCTCTTTCCCCAGTTTCTGTAATTGGAGGAGGGCATCGTGGATTGTCTGGGTTCCTTTATTTGATGGGTACTAACGCTGGAGAGAGTACAGGGTGCTCAAAGAATCTGAACAGACGAGAAATCTAACACTGGGAGAAAGTCTCATCTGCTCCAGTGCCCGCAAGATTGCATATAATTCTGCGTCAAAGATGGTAAATTCGGGAGGCAGTCTGACCTTGAAGGCACGATCCGGGAAGACGACAGAGCAACCAACGGAGTCACCCTGCTTAGACCCATCCGTAAAAACAGCTACATGGTCGTAGTGCTCAGATAAAACGGCAGAAAAGACCGCATTAAAAACGGAAACAGGAGTGCTATCTCTCCTGTACCGCACCAAATCTAAAATCATTCCGGGCCGCTCGAGTAACCAGGGTGGCAGACGGTTCAAATCCTGGTCGCACTGGCGCCACACCGAGTGACTCCAGCGCATGCTGCACACGGATCCCAAATGGCATCGTGGCTTGTGGACGGTTAGAAAAAAGGCTCCATATGTGGTTGGTTGGTCTAAAGGCGGAAGAAGGGACCCTTGTCCCTAATAAAACAATGTCACAAGTGTGAGAACAAAACGCCAGCTTGTGTGGCCGAGCGGCTCTACGCGCTTCAGTCTGTAACTGAGCGACCGCTACAGTCGCAGGTTCGAATCCTGCCTCGGGCATGGATGTGTGTGATGTCCTTAGGTTAGTTAGGTTTAAGAAGTTCTAAGTTCTAGGGGACTGATAACCTCAGAAGTTAAGTCCCATAGTGCTCACAGCCATTTGAACCATTTTAGGGGGAAATACGATAGGGAAAGGATATTTACTCCTAAATAACTGACTTCAATAAAAATTCTTTTACGTGCCTTAGTTTATAACTAATCCTACAAATATCTAATAGAGGTGTTAAGCTCTCCGGTCGGATACGGTCATGAAGGCGGGCTGTTAATCACTGGGGGGCGCGGAGACGTGTTAAAACGGTGCGACGGATAAATAAGGCAGAAGCCTTAACTCGAATGTCAGGGAGGCCCAAACCTCCCACCATACAGGGGCGCGCCTTTACCCCATAACGCACGCGAAATATAGAGTTGGTCCAGTTAAACTTTGCAACTTGCGGTACATCATCGCGGGAAGTGGAAAGATGTGTGCAATAAAAGAAGCCTTACTGAACACATACGTTTCCATGGCCCGGACCTTATGAAGAAGTGAGAGAGAGCGACGTTCGTGTTCAATGATTGCTCCCCGAATCTTATCCGCGACAGACTTCCAGTTTATCGTATCCATCTTCAGCGGACGACTGTCAATTAGAACACCTAATGATCGGTATCAGGTGACCTTTAAAGCCCATGGAATTTCAACAGCTTCAAATCCTCGAAAACTGAGTGTTGTATCTGCGACCAGGACGGTCGCGGGGTTGAAATGACGGAAATCGCGGTGGGACCCGCAGAGAGGCCCGCGAACAACAACACAACGGGAGAGGACGGACAAGACTTCGAAGGAGAAGACGGACAAGACTATGAAGGAGAGGACAGACAACAACAAGATCGAACAACGGAGTCACAAGGAAACCTAACAATCACGAACACTCGTACACAGAACAAGAAAGAAAGTAAGCTGTCTAACGCGAGGCAATGTGTCCAGAGACATACGCGAGATTAGACTGGCTGGCTGAGCGAGAGGCAGGCGCTGAAGTACTCCATCAGGGGTGCCGCTATTGGCCGCTGGGACCACGTGTTCCGCTGTGGCGCCCTCACACTAAAAGCGGGCCAGGAGGCGCGCGCCGCCACAGCTTACGGCGCGATGGTGCAGAGTCCTCTAGGGGACTTCGACGTCCATCACGTCTGGCGGGGATTCAAACTCTGCCGCGCGCGGTACCAGACTGGCCAGGGGAACCTCCCCATCGCAACCCCCTCAGATTTAGTTATAAGTTGGCACAGTGGATATGCCTTGAAAAACTGAACACAGATCAATCGAGAAAACAGGAAGAAGTTGTGTGGAACTATGAAAATAATAAGCAAAATATACAAACTGAGTAGTCCACGCCCAAGATAGGCAACATCAGGGATAGTGTGAGCTCAAGAGCGCCGTGGTCCCGTGGTTAGCGTGAGCAGCTGCGGAACGAGAGGTCCTTGGTTCAAGTCTTCTCTCAAGTGAAAAGTTTACTTATTTTATTTTCGCAAAGTTATGATCTGTCCATTCGTTCATTGACGTCTCTGTTCACTGTAATAAGTTTAGTGTCTGTGTTTTGCGACCGCACCGCAAAACCGTGCGATTAGTATACGAAAGGACGTGCCTCTCCAATGGGAACCGAAAACATTTGATCTCAAGGTCGTAGGTCAACCTATTCCTCCACAGGAAAACACGTCTGATATATTCTATACGACGCTGGTGGCGGCATGTGCGTCACATGACAGGGATATGTTGTCTACCCGCCTAACTTGTACACTTGGCGAATGGGTAAAAAGATTCTTGTACCTTGCCCGATTAAGGTTTTCTTGTGGATGTGATAATCACTCCCAAAAATGTGATGAAAACATAAGAGTGTCACATTAACTGCAACAAATGAATGCAACAGTTTTTCACAGTCGCACAGTTTTTCCTGTGCTCTGTCAAAACATGTTTTTAACGTTTTCAAATTTTTCCGTTTAGGTGTAGCGTCCCCATACTACGGCGCAGTTACTTCGCGTCGGACGGACGGATAATAATTGTCTGAAAATAAAAAAGTAAACTTTTCACTCGAGGGAAGACTTGAACCAAGGACCTCTCGTTCCGCAGCTGCTCACGCTAACCACGGGACCACGGCGCTCCTGAGGTCACGTAGTCCTTGATGTTGCCTATCTTGCGCATGGACTACTCAGTTTGTATATTTTGCTTATTATTTTCATAGTTCCACACAGCTACTTCCTGTTTTCTCGATTGATCTGTGTTCAGTTTTTCAAGGCCTATCCACTGTGCCAACTTATAACTAAATCTGAGGGGGGTGCGATGGGGATGTTCGCTTGTGAGTAAGCGACATTTCTGGTCATTAACCCGCGCTCCCATAAGACGACCAAAAGTATCCAAAACTTCCTACAGCAGTGGTATAGCATCAGGGGTACGGAGAAGAGCCATAACGTCATCAGCATATGCCCGAACGGTAAACCTCTCTCCCAACAGCGACCAGCCACCCAAACGAACAGCTATAGATCGCAATAAGGGTTCCAGAAACAGAACGTAGAGTGACATAGATAATGGACTCCCTTGAAGGACACCCTGACATACCGCGATGGGGAAAGTAAGATAGCCATTTACATCAATGGACGCCCAAATACCAGTAATTAGAGAGCTAAACAGCCGTCGTGCAGCATTGTTAAAAGCAACAGTCGTCAATAATCGCATGAGAAATCCGTGATTAACGCGGTCGAACACTTGATGAAAATCAATTAAAAGCAAAGCACATGGCATAGGAATGATGGAAGCAATCGAAATTAAATCACGACATTCAGCAATGAGAGTCAGGAGAATACGACCCAGAAGACAACTTCGATGGATCGCGATCATGGTAGCCAACAACACGGATAGTCTGCTATTCATAGCTCGCACCACTATTTTATAATGATAGTTGAAGAAGGTTATCGGGCGGACCTGTTCCAAGGGCAAACGTCCCAGCTTCTTGGGGATCAGGAAAAATTTAGCAACCTTGAAGCTGGGCGTGATAAGGCCTCCGTGGAATTCTTCATTCACCATAGAAGTTATCGTATCTCTTATCAGGGGCAAAATCGAATATGAAATTCTTTGGAAAGGCCATCGAAGCGAGGCGACTTGTGGGAGGGAGAACGAGCCACAGTATCAAGTATATCATCGCTATGGAATACAGATAAAAACTCTTCCTGCAGAGCTGGTGTAACAACACTATCAAGGAGGGAGGTAAAATCAACAGACGGTAAACCGTCTGAATCCACTTCAGAATAAAGTTCGGAAAAGTACTGGTAAATTACACGCCTGATATTAGATTGGGAGGACCACTCACGCCTATCTAGAGAACGGATGGTAGTAAGACACGTAATTTGAGATCGTTTGTGAAGCCGAAGAAGATGGAGAGAGGCCAACTCATCCTGTACGATTGAACGAGGCTGGGAACGCAATTGGACACCATCCATTTGCCTACGTTTGAGTTGTAGAAGTTTTGCCTTCACACGGTGGACGTCTACGACTCTCAAGGGGGCATTACGAGCATTATCGTAAAGATCGCGAAGGACAGCATAATAAAATTCCCTAGTTCGCCTTATTTCGGCCGCTTTTTGAGCGCTAAAATGCTTGAGTGTATTTCGAATTCGAGGTTTAGCAAAGGTAACCCACCATTCTAGAATCGAGGGAAAATGCGCCTGGGACTGGATTGTCCGCCGCCACACGTCGGCGATGATGTCTTCCAGAGAGGGGTCCGTGAGATGTAGAGTGTTCAGCTTCCATAAAGGGCGCGAAAGATGGACCTGCTGTGGGATGTTGTTAAAAGTCATTGAAATAGCACAGTGATCAGAGAAACTGGCAGGAATTACATCAATCGATAGTAGCTAACTACAGATGGGGGCAGATAAATAAAAGTGGTCCAATCGCTTACTTGAAGTAGCTGGTTGGTTGGTTTGTGGTATTGAAGGGGCCAGACTGCTAGGGCCTTCGGTCCCTTTTTCCAAGATCTTCAAACACCCACAAAGAATAAAAACGAACAATGGAGATTACAAGAGAAGACAGGACAAGAAAGACTCAGACAGAGACCAGACAAAAGGAATTAAAATCACAGAGTGTGGCAGTGGTTGGCCGACCAGAGATGCAAAAAAGGAAAAGCCAACCACCAAGAAACACACTAAAAAACCCAGTCTAAAATCGTAGGCTAAAGGCCAGACTCAACACAAAAAAATGACAAACACTTAGATCAAGTGATAAAAGCCCCCTGCCCGAATAAAACGCAAAACTAAGCCTTCCATGGCAGTGTCATCTGTTAAAAGGGCAGGGAACGTATCAGGCAGCGCAAACGTCTGCCTGAGCGCAGTTAAAAGGAGACAGGCCAACAAAATGTGTTGAAGTAGCTGTAAAAAACTTAAACCGCACCAAAAATGTAGGATATCTGCAAACCCAAGCATCTTGGAGATGCAAAGACGTCACCATATCATTAAGTTCACGACGATGTGTATAATTGGGGGTCTGATCCACAGAACGTAAGACGCAGTTAAAATCGCCCCCAGCAAAACCTTGCGCGGGTTCCGTCGGAGTAAATAAACTACTACTTCCTTATAAAAGCGCGCGCCTTCGGATGAACGACCGGATCCAGACGGAGCGTAAAGAAAAATTAAGGTGAGGTCATAAAAACTACAGCCTATACCGCGATCTAGTTTATCGAAGTCAGTCAGGGGGATTCCATCTCAAAGCAAAGCCATACTGGTAGAATTCTCAAGCCCAACAGTGAAAAACAGTATCCAGGAAGACAAAACACAAACACCTCTTGCAAACACACGATATCAGCTTGGGAATCGTAAATAAACTGGCGTAACGCAGCAAGCCGTAATTGGGAACATATCTAGAAATGTATATGCCTGCATCCGTTAGCAGATGTAAGGTCAAAGAAACAAAACTAAGGAAAATGCAGTCATCACGCCCCTCTCTCCTCAACGTCCGGAGGCGGTGGAAGGAAGATATAATTCTAATCCTACCCAGCGGAAGCCGAGGAATCTTCGTTTTTCTTTTTACGATGCACCGCTACACGTGCAGGTTTAAAACGCTGTTTCACACCATTCCGTGAAAACATACACTTTTGATGTGGAAGGGTTGGAGGCACATCAAGCTCTGATTTGATAGAGGAGCCGATTCGGAAATCGGGGAGCACAACTCAGGAGGACTTACAGCAACATCAGGTACAGAAGAGACAGGTAATGCAGTGCCGGTGTCGGATTGCATCACCTGATCATCAGAATGAGAAACCGTAGAATCCTATTGTCCCACCGTCTCTGCGTGGAGGAGGGATGGTTTTCACTGGAACACTGTAAAGACTGGCTAACAAGCAACCTCTCTGGGGGAACATCTGAACTCACGGAAACAGTCGTGTCTACAGGTGAAGTGGCGGACACAGATACAACACATTTCAACATCAACAGAAGCAGCTACCTCATCGCTGGTAATACTGGAATCACAATTAACGTCATTATCGCCAGAAGGTGCACTCTCTGTCAACGCCGTATCAGAAGAACGAGACTGGAGAGGGACGCTCTCGAAATCTGTACCGTCCTCAGTCCGCCGGCGTTTGACTTGCGCTGCAGGAGCCGTCGGCCCCTCATGGACAAGGGCCGCACTGGGACGCGCCGGTAACTGTGGAAATTCGCGAGGAGAAGGGAGTAATGTTGCCCCAACATCGCTTAAGGCTGGAGAAAGACACTGTCTGCTAATGTTAAAGGAAGACGTTTTTGATAAGACGACGTCAAAACAGTAGTACGGTGCGGGTAATCGGATCTGAGATGACCGTTTTACATCTACAAACATACTTCGCAATCCACCATACGGTGCGTGGCGGAGGGTACCTCGTACCACAACTAGCATCTCTCCCTGTTCCACTCCCAAACAGAACGAGGGAAAAAATGACTGCCTATATGCCTCTGTACGAGCCCTAATCTCTCTTATCTTCGTGGTCTTTCCTGGAAATGTAAGTTGGCGGCAGTAAAATTGTTCTGCAGTCAGCCTCAAATGCTGGTTCTCTAAATTTCCTCGTAGCGATTCACGAAAGGAACGCCTCCTTTCCTCCAGAAACTCCCACCCGAGTTCCTGAAGCATTTCAGCAACACTCACGTGATGATCAAACCTACCAGTAACAAATCTAGCAGCTCGCCTCTGGATTGCTTCTATGTCCTCCCTCAATCCGACCTGCTAGGGATCCCGAACGCTCGAGCAGTACTCAAGAATAGGTCGTATTAGTGTTTTATAAGCGGTCCCCTTTACAGATGAACCACATCTTCCCAAAATTCTACCAATGAACCGAAGACGACTATCCGCCTCCCCCACAACTGCCATTACATGCTTGCCCCACTTCACATCGCTCTGCAGTGTTACGCCCAAATATTTAATCGACGTGACTGTGTCAAGCACTACACTACTAATGGAGTATTCAAACATTACGGAATTCTTTTTCCTATTCATCTGCATTAATTTACGTTTATCTATATTTAGAGTTAGCTGCCATTCTTTACACCAAACACAAATCCTGTCCAAGTCATCTTCAGGTTCCTTCTTGCCCTGCATACGTAACATGGATCCGGTAACCACAAATAGTTAAGTGGGAAGGAATATTCTTTTTAACGCACGTGTCCACAGTTCGGATAACATAACACTGGAAGCGATGTAGTGCTGACCAGCGTTCCCATCAGATATGCTGTATTACTCCAAACAGAAGCAACGCTATTTTAAGAAATGAATCGTCCACTTCAGGAGGAAGGTTATAAAATCTAACCGAAGTATACTCGAGTGCCGCATTTTCAAGGAGGACTTGACTAACGGAACCATCTCGATGTGTAAACTTCACAAAGAATGCATACAAGTCAGAATCAAAGTAAGCAGTATCTACCTGATCAGGTGTGTGTAACACGGATAAAATCAGCCAACCAATCGTGAATTTCTAAAGAGCCGGGCTGAACACGACGCGTACTCTTGTCAAAACTGAAACGAACAGTAGCTCGACGAGGAACAGACTTAGGAGACTCGATACACACCATGGTGCGGCCAGGAAACACCGCCGCCGAGAGTAAAACGACAACAAACTCCGCTACGCAACTACGGTGTGACTCCGGCCGGTACACCAACAAGACTGAGTAGCTTCGACACAAGTGGCGCTGCGGCATAGGCGGAAGTTAACTACGATCTGCTCGCTCGACGCGCAAAACGACACTGCATTAGACCGCACGGCTAAGCGGCCGGGCAGACGTTATATCTTTATCATTGGAGCATATTATTTCTTATTGCTGATTGATGAAGTACTTGTTGACATCTTCTTACCTTCCATTGCGTTTTAATGCATCATGGCTTTCTGGCGTCGGGTTTTATTTTGCAGAGTTTTCCCCCCGCAGGTTTCTTTCTTGATATCATCGTCAATCTTGACGCAAGCAGCGTTAGACGACCACCTGATTATTAGGTGATAGTTGTTCCAGTCTTCTTAAAGTCTTGGTTTCTAACTGCTTGTGATTTCGCTCAACAAGATACTGGTACAGCATCTTGAATCTCGTTTCGTGTAGAAGTTCTCTGCTGCGTCATAACGTGCTCTCGTCCAATCAGAGATTTCAGGTAGCGACAACACATCATCTCGATCACCAGATAGTTATGGCAGCCTCAGCATGTTATCTCGCCCGTAAGATGCAGGCAGCGTCGGTGTGTATTCTCGCCCCATCAGTAGGTTGTGCAGCGTCTTCACATTCCACAGAGCTGACTCTCGAAGGTAGTGGTTCAGCACAACTCATTCTCGTGGATAATGTGGATATGGAACATAAAATTTGTGCATATATATGGTAGCAACAATTGCATCGCTTCAAGACAAAACAATGATAATTAGTCATACTTAAAGTACTTATCTCCTTAAGTGTTCGTGAGCCTCACGAAATGGACTTAATCATAGTCATTTTTCACCAAATCACTCACGACACTGCCTTTAACACAGATTCTACATCGTCATGTATTAAATACATAATAACATCGGGTTCCTTTTATAGTAACATTCACATTAATTACATTTAATAATTGTGCAACTAGTTACGTGAACAGATTTCGTCCTTTTAGTTCTACCCACGTACAGTCACAATACATGATCATTCAACTTTCCCCATCACGAGCTCAGATTCTGTCCTTTCAGTTCCAAATACATAATGACACGACGTTTAATTAACCACTTCCCGCGCGTCACGAGCCCAGATTCTGTCTTTTATTCAGTTCCGAACACGTAACCCGCATGATACGACTGACCAAGCTTCTGTCTCACACGTTATTATTCAGTTACGGTACGTTTATCTTCAAACATGCAGTCACACATCATCAAATCGGTACGTATAGTACCAAGACTCAAACCTCAAGCCAGTGCTTGATACCAGGTCAGTCACAGCCGATGGTCATATATTGCAAAAACTCACACAGTGTGTTCCATTGGATTAGGATCAAACCCCATTAAATAGGAAATAATTGACTGTTAACCTTTAGGACAATTGTCCTCGCGCTACGTACTGTATTACTGCCTCAGTACTCATTGCGCTTTTACATACATTGGCCTCATGAAACTGACTGTACATCCGATGCAATTGTTCAACATAATAATAGAAAGTAAATTCATAAACAATGCAAGTAACTATACGTAAAACATACACTAAGATACAGTAGTTCCCTTACATTTACATGAAATCACACAAAGAATATAAGTTATCCTAAAGACAATAACTAAACTCTTCTTCTCCGTTCTCTTCTCATTAACAATATTTCTTCAGGTCCTTATGAGGGGACAACCCTTTGGCGAGCCGCCCCATTATGGATATCTCCCAATACCTAACTAGCCCAGATGTCGAATCTTGATTCTCTTATACGGTCCGATATATCGAAGTTGCCATTTCTTATTCATCTTCTTCACCGCAGACGACTTCGCGTGTTTCCGTAATAGTACTTTATCATTCAAATTATATGTATTAACTTTAATTAGTTTCCTATCATACTTTCGTTTCCTTGACATCGTAGCCTTGTGCAAGACTAGCTGAACTTTACTAATAAGTACATTTCTGTATATTATGGGATCAGCTATTCTCGGTAAGTTCTTAATCCATTCCCAGGATGCTTCCTTGTGGCAGATCGTTTGTACAGGACTACACTGAGTGTTCAGACATTTCGTTACAGACCTTTTCAAACATACCTACGTATTCTATCTATCTATAATGGTTTCTGTCTATATATGTTCTAACAAAAATATTGAAGTCCCGGAATGCGCACTCCACAAGCGATGCCTCGACCTGGTAACGAGATACAAAGATATGTCATATTTAAATTATCCATACATCCATGCCAGGCTTTACTAGCATAATACGAAGCATTATCAGTCACTATAGCCGTGGGTTTGCCTACATTTGGATTTTAGTCATTTACCAGTTTGGTTTGGCTTTAGTAGATCGTAACGGATACATTAGCAGAAACTTCGAAAAACATCATAAAATGCTATTACATTTTTCAATCTTCCTTTCGCCGTTCGTAATGGTCCTATGATGTCACGTGACACAAGATCAAGAGGTTTTGACGGTACTACGGGCTGTAACCATAGTCCATTACAATAGTTTATAGGTTTAACCTTTTGACATAGTTTACACTTACGTAAGATTTCAAATACTTTCTTCTTCATGTTGAGAACAAAACAGTATTATTCCAGTTTCTCCGAACACTTATTAGCATTAAAGTGCCCGACGAATATCGGAGAACTGTGGAAACATTTCCGTTGGAATACACATTCTCCATCTTTCTTCCCCACCCATAATCTTAGGAGATAGTACAGGGTGATCACAAAGTCTTGCCCTGATTATAAAAATTTATTACAGAATAGTCGTTTGACACATTTGATGCTGTTACATAGGTTAGTGTCCCTAGTTTTTTTTTTTTTTTTTTTTTTAAGATCACTTTCCTTAGTAAAGCTCAACGTGTGCTTCCTCGGTAGCTCGGAGATGTCGAGGCGATATTCCAATTCCCGCCAGGTGTTTCGTAACATGTGTTGTGTCACAGTACCCACAGCAGCTTTTATCCTGACATAGCCTCAGAAAAAAAGTCCAGGGGCTTAATGTCTGGAGAGCGGGGTGGCCAGGGTGTTGGACCGTTCCCTCTAATCCACCGATCCGGACATTACTCCCCTGGTGGGAACCGGAATACCGCCTCAACCTTCACCGAGCTACCAAGGGAGCACACGCTGAGCTTTACTAACGTAAGTGGTCTTAAAAAAAAAAACTAATAACACTAACCTATATAACGGCATCAAATGTAAATTATTATGTTAAACGGTTAGTCTGTAATAAATTGTTATAATCAGAGCAAGACTTTGTGGACACCCTGTACATTTAGATGTAACTTATACTTCAGCATATGTGCATTACTAATGTTATTCTGTAGATTACAGATAATCTTATTCCAGTATGGGTCGCGTTTCTGTAACTTGGACATATTTTTACATAAATATTCTACCTCGCTCTTAAAAGGTACGTTTTGTATAACCATTATTTTAAAATTCTGATTCGGTTCGGTTAGCTGACTCTCATCACCACTGCCTTGAGGTAATCGAGATAAAGCGTCAGCTACAATATTGTCTTTACATTTAATATATTTTATTTCTATTTGGTATTCTAGTAATAGTAAAGTCCATCTCATTAACCTTGAGTGAAGAACTTTGCACGTCAGAAGAAAGGTCAAAGCCTTGTGATCACAACATACTGCTACCCTTTTTGCGTATACAATATATTTAAACTTCCTGAGAGCCCACGCCACAGCTAATATCTCCCACTCGGTCGTAATGATGCTCCCTCGCAGTTAGAAAGTGTGTTTCTTACAAATTATCAGGCTCTTTGACTTGGAATAACATGGCACGTATTCCCGTTGCTGACGCGTCCGTCATAGTACAAAATTCTTCATTCATGTCAGGATGACACAAGAAATGTGCCTTTAACAAAGCTTCGCGTATATCGTCTAAAGCTATGCTACACTCGTCATTTCATTTCCAAGGCGCATTCTTTCGTTATTTCATTTCCAAGGCGCATTCTTTTGTAATAGTCCCAAAAGCACATCATTGTTTAGTAAGCGATTGGGTACAAACTTTCTGAAAGAAGACGCCATACCTAGAAAAGATTTTAATTGTCTCTTTGTTTGAGGATATGGACAATTTCTAATCGCAGCCAGTTTCTTCGGATTAGGTACTATCTCATCCGGCGAAATAATAAGCCCGAGAAATTTGATTTTATCTCGGCAAAATTTAGATTTTTCTAGGTTCACTGTTACACCGTATTCACTGAATTTATCTAGCACCCTATTCACCATATCAACGTGCTCTTCCCAAGCAGCAGTGGATAGTACCTAATCATCGACGCAAGTTGTTACTTTCTCTCGTAAATCGTAACCCAACACCGTGCCGAGCGCGGTGATAAAAACGATTACACTTACGTTTAAACCGAAGGCCATCACTCTAAATTGATAGCTCCTACCGGCAAATATAAAGTAGTGTATTTTCCAGAATTTTTAGCTTGTTTAGTTTGCCAGCGAGATGATCGGAGATCAAGAGAAGTTAAATAGTTTACCCCGTGAAAGCTCTGCACTAATTCTTCTAAGTTTTCCGGTCTGGTACGTACAGGTTTGATGATTTTGTTAATATCTCGGGCGTCCAGAACCAAAGGCAAACTACCGTCCGATTTCCCCACAGCTGCCAGGGGATTGCTGTACGGAAAAGTGGAAGGCTCAATAATGTCCCATTCAAACCTACTTCGAATATACTTCTCCACCTTTTCCTTTTTTGCCTTAGGTACTGAGTATGATGCTTTACGGAACGTCTGATGAGGGTATACATCCATCTCGTACTCACAATCCTTTGTAACACAAGGTTTTTATGTCAAATGATTCCGATACACATCAGCTAGTTCGTACCTTTGCTCATTAGTTAGATATTCGGATTCCAGCATTTTAACTTTTATAAGTTCATTGACGTTTGACACTCCTTGATCAGTTAACGAATATATGAGATCCTTATTGTTGAAGTAGACTATTTTAGCTTTATTACTTCTTATTCTAATTTGATTACATATTTTGTTTTGAAATTCCAGTTTCCGTACTAAGGGTAGCTCAACAACCCATACCAGATTGGTTAAGGAACGCACACCCTTCGCAGTGTCGAGCATTACGTCTCGTTCCCCATAAAATCCTATCCCCACATACATGGATAAATTAAATTAGGAGCCAACAAGAATATGCTAGTAAGTCGTTACCCTTGCACTAGTATTTCTACCTGTACTTGGGCCCTTATGGGCACAGAATGTGTTCCTAATGCTCCAGACAAAGTACAGTTGGCTATCGGTAATACTGGCAACTTCTGTTTGCCACTCAAATATTTGTAACGTCCCATATTCATCACACTAAAAGTTGCGCCAGTGTCCAACAAGATGCTAATATCTTATCTAAGATTTTAACTTTAACCATGGCTTGCACCACTTCGATAGGACTATTATCTAATTTTCCTGGATTATCTAACAGTTCTTCTCTAATATCCGTACCATCATCATACCTCAATACAAACGCCTTTAAGATTTTATTGACTCCCGTCTCTTTGCCAGCTACACTGCAAAGGCTCAGGGCAGCTGGTTTTACACTACTGGCCATGAAAATTGCTACACCACGAAGATGACGTGCTACAGACGCGAAATTTAACCGTTAGGAAGAAAATGCTGTGATATTCAAATGATTAGCTTTTCAGAGCATTCACACAAGGTTGGAGCCGGTGGCGACACCTACAACGTGCTGACATGAGGAAAGTTTCCAACCGATTTCTCATACACAAACAGCAGTTGACCGGCGTTGCCGGGTGAAACGTTGTTGTGATGCCTCGGGTGAGGAGGAGAAATGCATACCATCACGTTTCCGACTTTGATAAAGGTCGGATTGTAGCCTATCGCGATTGCGGTTTATCGTATCGGGACATTGCTGCTCGCGTTGGTCGAGATCCAATGACTGTTACCAGAATATGGAGTCGGTGGGTTCAGGAGGGTAATACGGAACGCCATGCTGGATCCCAACGGCCTCGCATCACTAGCAAGTCGAGATGACAGGCATCTTATTCGCATGGCTGTAACGGATCGTGCAGCCACGTCTCGATCCTTGAGTCGACAAATGGGGACGTTTGCAAAACAACCAGCATCTGCACGAACAGTTCGACGACGTTTGCAGCAGCATGGACTATCAGCTCGGAGACCATGACTGCGGTTACCCTTGACGCTGCATCACAGACAGGAGCGCCTGCGATGGTGTACTCAACGGCGAACCTGGGTGCACGAATGGCAAAACGTCATTTTTTCAGATGAATCCAAGTTCTGTTTACAGCATCATGATGGTCGCATTCGTGTTTGGCGACATCGCGGTGAACGCACATTGGAAGCGTGTATTCGTCATCGCCATACTGGCGTATCACCTGGCGTGATGGTATGAGGTGCCATTGGTTACACGTCTCGGTCACCTCTTGTTCGCATTGACGGCACTTTTAACAGTGGACGTTACGTTTCAGATGTGTTACGACCCGTGGCTCTACCCTTCTTTCGATGCCTGCGAAACCCTACATTTCAGCAGGATAATGCACGACCGCTTGTTGCAGGTCCTGTACGGGCCTTTCTGGATACAGAAAAGGTTCGACCGCTGCCCTGGCCAGCACGTTCTCCAGATCTCTCACCAATTGAAAACGTCTGGTCAATGGTGGCCAAGCAACTGGCTCGTCACAATACGCCAGTCACTACTCTTGATGAACTGTGGTATCGTGTTGAAGCTGCATGGGCAGCTGTACCTGTACACGCCATCCAAGGTCTGTTTGACTCAATGCCCAAGCGTATCAAGGCCGTTATTATGGCCAGAGGTGGTTGTTCTGGGTACTGATTTCTCAGGATCTATGCACCCAAATTGCGTGAAAATGTAATCACATGTCAGTTCTACTATAATATATTTGTCCAATGAATACCCGTTTATCATCTGCATTTCTTCTTGGTGTAGCAATTTTAATGGCCTGAAGTGTAGTTTGTTGCATCTGCCTTGTGGTTCCCACTGTAAGGTGGCAGAATAAATGGTGGCCAATTTCGCACCTTACATATACATCGTTTTATACATCATAATGGGAAAGTGAATATGACACCTAACTTACTTTGGCGGTAATGGTCAGATTTGCCTATAAGTATGTAATGCAAAAGAGATGACAGTCAATCGACAGTATTAACACACCACTCCTATATAATTCATGCCAGTGAGCAGAAGGTGAAAGAAGCAGCGAGAGGAAAGTTTTGTGTGTGTGTGGGGGGGGGGGGGGGGGGTAGGACGTCAAACGGGCCGACTTGGAGCAGGAGAGGCACCACAGGATATTTTACTTTCCACTGTCTATACTTTTACAAGTAAATTCATAAAACTTTGTCAGCATGACCAGGAAGGATTCAGCATTCACACTCGTAGCAGCGGAAGTTCAAAAACACAACAAAATAATTTTTTTTACATGTGAAGTTTCATCATTTTTTCCCTTACTATTGGCTGCATTTGTTGCTTCACAGAAGTTCTTCTGCGAACCTTGCAGGACTAGCACTCCTGGAAGAAAGGATATTGCGGAGACATGGCTTTGCCACAGCCTAGGGGATGTTTCCAGAATGAGATTTTCAGTCTGCAACGGAGTGTGCGCTGATGTGAAACTTCCTGACAGATTTAAACTGTGTGCCAGACCGAGACTCGAACTCAGGACCTTTGCCTTTCGCGGGCAAGTGCTCTAGCAACTGGGCAACCCAAGCACGACTCACGACCCGTCCTCACAGGTTCAATTCTGCCAATACCTCGTCTCCTACCTTCCAAACTTTACAGAAGCTCTTCTGCGAACCTTGCAGGACTAGCACTTTTGGAAGAAAGGATATTGCGGAGACATGGCTTAGCCACAGCCTAGGGGATGTTTCCAGAATGAGATTTTCAGTCTGCAGCGGAGTGTGCGCTGATGTGAAACTTCCTGACAGATTAAAACTGTGTGCCAGACCGAGACTCGAACTCGGAACCTTTGCCTTTCGCGGGCAAGTGCTCTATTTTCGCAAAGTCCCTTTTTTTAGGATTATAAAATTCCGGACTATATCATCATCATCAGTTATCTGCTATATTAGCAGGTCCTTTGCCTCTTCATTTTCTGCGATCCGGACTATAAATTTCATTCTTAAATCGATTTTGCTTGCTTTGCGACCAATATTTCGCGAAGAATAATTTTTCAAAATCTCTACAGATTCTGCAGCTTTAAGCTGCTTTTGATACCCACAATGAAACTTCTCCACTGGTCTTTGATGCTATAAAGTGTATTTTATCTTGCTGCTTCCAAGATAGGGGAAATACATTTCTGAAACTTTTTATAAACACCATTGGGTGTCTGAATTTTTGTTGTTCGAAAATATTTGAAACTGTCTAGCTTTGAAAATTTGTGTTCATCCTGCGTGTAAACTTCTCTCGCCTTTGCTTCTAAACATCCTGATAAATCCTCCTCCATCTTAGTCGTCTGTTTACTAAGATAGTCGTCTATAAACTCCAGCACTGTTATTTTTTAAATCTTCTACTTGTTTAGTTATTTTATCGATCTGTTCAGCTATTTCAGTCTGTTCTTCATTTATTTCCTCTACATTTCCCTCTAATTTGGAGACCAAAGTCTGCAACGTTTCGTTCATTTCACTAGAAGATTTTACACTTAATGTTAATTTATCTATCTCGGCAGATAGCTATTCATCCCTTTTCTTACTACGTGATTCTAGGTCATTAACAATCTTTAATACATCTTTCTTTAATTCTTGGTCTTGATAATCTCGCTGTTTCAGTAATTCCAACATCTCCTCCCGAAAAGATTTTTCCACAAGTTCGCGTCGTTTCTCTTGTTCCCTTTTTCTAAGTTCGCGTTGTTTGTTTCGCTCTAAAATTTCCTTTCTAAGGGTTTGCTCTTAGAGATGACGTTGTTTATTTAGCTCTATTTGTTCCGATTTGATTTCACTAGAAATGCAAACAGCTTATTGATACTGATATCTCCAGATGGAATATTGACCACACTGATAGGATTACTACAGTTTCAAACTAGTCACTTACGTATGGTCATTACTACTTACCAAAACAGTTCTATTCATATTTGACATTTCAGGTTCCAACAGATCCTCTATCCTATTAACATCTAAATTTTCCACACGATTTTCGTCCTCGCTCGTATCTTCTCTCCTGAAAGTCACTAGACTTGTATCTATATTGGAACTTAAATGGTGTCCCTGTTTCATTGTTATCAATATATAATCTCAGAATAACACCAAAAGAATAATACATAATAAATAAAATATAACTCTAACCACTTATACAGTTTCTTAATCACAGGCTTGCCTCATTTATCCACGCAGTTACAATTAGAAGGAAGCACAGTGCGGTACAATGAGGTACTGTTTAGGCAGTAATAAAATGTCTTTACACATGCAAGTCCGAGCCGCAGTAACACACGTCAATTATTTGTTGTCGTTGTCGGCCGCACTCACATATGCGCTCTTACGTCCGCAATCAGCTCGTGTCGTTGCGTGTGCATCGTGGGTTGTCGTAGTGGAGAACGTGAAACATACAGAGAAGGTTCACATGACAAGCGCTTAAGTATAATGTTCACTTGCTACTCATTTTCCAGGCGTTGAACGCGCGTTGCCGCCCTGGTTCAGTTTGGGTTCTATATTTGTCGAAGACGGACGCAGAAACAGTTTTAACGGTGATTTTATAAAGACGACAAAAACGACGCGACAGAAGACGGAGATGTATTTTTCATACATGCTGACTGAAAGCCAGTACATAACTTGTATTCTAAAGTAAGGCAATACTGACCCAAATCTTTTAACTATTTCAGAATGTGCATCAAATCATTTGATGATTTACTGGCTCTCATGAACGATGAACTCTAGCAGATAAAAACGCTGTGTGGTATTGTATTTCACCAGAAGAAAAACTCGCAATTACATTGAGGATTTGTGGGGGAAGGTCACTAACTTAGGCTAAAAAAATATTTAATAACCGTTTGACATTAGCACGCCGATACGTCGAATGTGCTTTTGGCATAATGTGCAATAAATGGCGTATTTTACATAGGCCATTAGATGTCAACACCGGTTTTGCAGAAAAGATCGTAAAATCGATATGTACACTACACAGCTATGTCACAATGATGGATGGCTACAATTATGAAGATACTCTTCATGCTCCACCACTGAAAACTCTAATCTCACATTATACCGGGAGTGCTGTGCGACACGCAGACAACGTTCGAGTACATTTAACAAATTATTTCATCAACAAAGGAAAAGTTGGTTGGCTAGATCGCAATATTTTATTTGTAACACAGACTTATTGAAAATACACACATCAAAAAAGTTTTGCATCACCCCAGTTCCCGGAACTCCTGAAGATAGGCGTTGACTGTGGATATTATATCACAGACACAGTCTCTTTGACTGTTCAGAGATGTCACTAAACCCGCCCAAAGATGTAAACAATTATGCATGAGCAGCGCGTAGACTAAAGGGGTCAGACAGACGATCAGTTCCAGTCATTCCACCAGGAAGGAGGTACACGGCTCGTGTTTTCTGTAGTTCAGCCATGCCTAAAGTGCGCGTCATTTACGACGGCGGCCGAGTTTAGGTTCGTCCTGCGCATCTGACGTCACAAAACACAGTCGGCCAATGAACAGAGAACGACGTTGCCAGAGCTCGACTGTGGTGCAGAGCACGGACGAGTGTCTTCAGTTTAAGAAATGTTCAATCATAAATAAAGTAACTGAACAAAAGCAATGTCTTGATAGCAGACTTTCTATACAAGAAAGTTTGGAAAACGTATTCTTTACACCAGTTGCTTCATATTCTATTAATTAATTAAACGACACAAGCAAAAAGCCTCCTAATTCAGGCGATGGCAAGGAAATTCATTCCCACTAACCGCATTTTCGCAATAAAGAACAGTGGTAATTGTTTATTTCCTATTGTACTTCGACGAAAAGTGAGTAATTCATAGTCACACCAACAGTGTTTGTCGGTATTTTGCGTGACTCTTTAAAGTCCTCCAAGAATTCCATTGAATGGTGAGCTGCGTTAGCGTAATGGTTAAGGTGTTTGGCTGCTAAGCAAAAGGTTCTGAGTTTAAATCTTGTTTGATGCTTAATACTTTCTGTATTTAAAAACAATATCGGAGTGTCTTACTTCGTGTATTTTATTCGTTTGAATGTAATTTTCTGAAATTTCTAGTGGCAACCAAAATCGACCATACGGGAAGTACATGCTGTGGACTTTTACCTCTGAAAACTCTTCAAAATTTCGTGCAATGGTTTGCTACATTTAATGCTGCACAATAACTGCGTTGAACATCGAAACAAAATTAAGTCATTTATGGGGGGAAGGTATCAGTCAAGAAGATGTGTAAAAATCAAATTTTTGGGCCAAATACTTTTTGTTAAATCGAATGATAAGTGTGTCAAAGCAGTCGGAACACCATGTGTCTGCACAGGCGAGCAGTGCAGTGATGAGAAAATCGCGCACAGCGCGGAATGCGGGGAGCACGTCTCTGAAGCAGCGAAAGGGTTAATGCGGCCGTGGTGGCTTTACTTCATAAACTGCGCGCTTGCCCCTAAACGTAAGTTTGCGAATTACACTATAGTATGGCGTTGCTTCTCTTGGCGTGTGCAACTGGCAACGCAGCCATCTCGCGCGTCTGGGCGGGCATGCGCGAACTGCCAAGATAAAAGAACTGAACTATAGACGGTCAATACCGCGGTTCGATCACGTCCGCATTGTTACTTTGTGCCAGGAAGGGCTCTCAACAAGGAAAGTATCCAGGCGACACGGAATGAACCAAAGCGATGTTGTTCGGACATGGAGGAGATACAGAGAGACACGAATTGTCGATGACATGCCTAGCTCAGGCCGCCCAAGGTCTACTACTGCAGAGGATGGCCGCTACCTATAGATTACGGCTCGGAGAAAACCTGACAGCACCGCCACCATGTTGAATAACGCTTTTCGTGCAGCCACAGAACGCCATGTTACGACTCAAACTGCGCCCAATAGTCTGCATGATGCGCAACTTCACTCCCGAAGTCTGGAACCGCGAGACCGCTACGGTCGCAGGTTCGAATCCTGCCTCGGGCGTGGATGTTTGTGATGTCCTTAGGTTAGTTAGGTTTAACTAGTTCTAAGTTCTAGGGGACTAATGACCTCAGCTGTTGAGTCCCATAGTGCTCAGAGCCATTTTTTTTCACTCCCGACAACCATGGCGAGGTCCATCTTTGCAACCACGACACCATGCAGCACGGTACAGATGGGCCCAACAACACGCCGAATGGACCGCTCAGAATTGGCATCACGTTCTCTTCACAGATGAGCGTCGCATATGCCTTCAACCAGACAGTTGTCGAAAACGTGTTTGGAGGTAACCCGGTCAAGCTCAACGCCTTAGACACACTGTCAAGCGAGTGCAGCAAGGTGGAGATTCCCTGTTGTTTTGAGGTGGCATGATATGGGGCCGACGTACAACGCTGGTGGTCATGGAAGGCGCCGTAACGGCTGTACGATACGTGAATGCCATCCTCCGGCTGATACTGCAACCATATCGGCTGCATACTGGCGAGGCATTCGTCTTCATGGACGACAATTCGCGCCACATCGTGCACATCTTGTGAATGACTTCCTTCAGGATAACGACTTCGCTCAACTAAAGTGGCCTGCATGTTCTCCAGACATGAACCCGATCGAACATGCCTGGGATAGATTGAAAAGAGCTGTTTATGGACGACATGACCCATCAACCACTCTGAGGGATTTACGCCGAATCGCCGTTGAGTAGTGGGATAATCTGTACCAACAGTGACTCGATGAACTTGTGGATACTATGCCACGACGAATACAGGCATGTAACAATGCAAGAGAACGTGCTACTGGGTATTAGAGGTACCAGTGTATACAGCAATCTGGAGCACCACTTCTGAAGGTGTCGCTGTATGGTGGTGCAATGTGCAATGTATGGTTTTCATGAACAATAAGAAGAGCGGAAATGATATTTATATTGATCTCTATTCCAATTTTCTGTACGGGATCCGGAACTCTCGGAACCGAGGTGATACAAAACTTTTTTTATGTGTGTATAAATATATGTACTCACATAGTAATTTCTTCTTTTCTTCATTGTCATATCCTTCACAGAATACGACAACGAGTTCTTCCCAAGCCCTTCTCCTTAAGTTCTTCTGTGAATAAATGCTACTTGTCATGTTCCACATCGCAGGACTTTTGTCTATTTCATCTATAAATATTTCGGTATTCAAAGCTTCCGTTTACATTTCGGACTATTTCTGGATGAGCTGAGCGAACCCAAAAACACGTCTATCTGTGTCAAAAGCGTGCACTCAACTGAATGGTATCATAGAAAGCCAATGATCTCAAAGCGAGCGGTGACAACAGTCGAGCGCTAGCGCAGCGTTCAAAGCATGCTGTATTAAAACGCCCGTTAGCATGTGTACGGCCTGAATAAAATGTATATAGTTGTAGACGTGCGTTAAGTGCTTGTCATGTGAACCTGCCCATAATCGAAAGTTTTCAGTCACTGTTCATTATGCAGTAACAGCAGTTAAATTTCTCCACTGTTTATTACATAATAATTGTTTTCATACCTTTCTTCGTGCCACGCGCTGGGCGCCTGTTGTAACCGCCCTCCATCGATCTGCTGTCGTCGACTTCTCTGACGGAAGATGTAATGTATTATCTACTCTATATGCTCGGCTTTTAGTTAGATTTATATATCAGATGAGCAGCCACAAAATTCTTCACTGTAACGGCGACTAAATTTCGGATTTTCTTGATAATTAATGTTAACTTTTCACTCAGTTGATCATGCTTCATTTGTTGCCTTACCGGAGACACAATAATTAATAACGTCTTTGGATGTTACTTACTAGCTACTAATAACACATAATTATGGAAATCACTTGTTTTTTTTTACTAACAACATTCATTAATTATTAAATCATCAAGAATGATTGCATTTTGTGTAGAGGGAAAAGCAGGGTAGATTCAGTCACAGGTGTATTGGAGCAAAGCCACTACCAGCGAACTCTGGATGTTGCCAGATGTACCCAGATGGCAGCGATGATATCATCCAAGATGGCATTGTGTAGACTTAGCAACAGCGTATTACATCATCCAACATGGCGGCCATGACGTCAGCTGATGACGCAAGTACCATCATTCAAGATGGTGACTTTAAGTGGGAAAGTGCCACACCACCCTCCCCCAGAAAAACGGTGGAAATTTCAAATTCCAACACGATAATGCACCACACCACGGTTATCTCTATTAAGCAAAGAAAATCGCATACACTTGGGCTACCTCCACTAATGTAAGTCTCCTGACCGCCACTTCCTCCTCTGAACCAGCGCCAAGTTTGAATTTTTTTGGTAAACAAAAGTCACTTGCGGTTTCGCTACCAACCTAAGAAAATTGCGGGAAAGAAAGCACACTTGTACTAACCTGTCACCCGAACGCCACCTCCCCCAGAAAAATGGCACGAAGTTCAAATTCCAACAGGATAATGCATCACACTGCAGTTATATCTACTAAGCTAAGAAAATTGCGGGAAGATAGCTCACTTGGCCTACCTCCACTAACCCGTCACCCGACCGCAACTGCATCCTATGAACTGGCACCAAGTTTGAATTATGGCAGTAAACAAAGCTCAGTTCGCGTATCTCTACTAAGCTAAGAAAATGGAACGAAAGAAAGGACACTTGTACTAACCTCAGTGACCTGACCTCTACCTCCTCCTAAGGATTTGTGGAGAAAGGACTTGGACATAAGTCTTTATTTAACCATTTTAATACAGTACGGCCTTCCAGTGTGTTCGGCACGAGGCCTAGTACACATCGCCACCAACAGAGGCTGCTCTCATCTGTAACGTAATCCATGATGGCGGAAACAGTGCGTTCATCAAGAGCTTCCAACTCCAATTGACTTAGTACACAGTACCGGCACCAGAGGGCGCTGTTGTTTGTGACGTCATCTGATGACGCGACTACCGTTATCAAGCTGGCGGCATACATTGTGTTCACCACGAGGTCTAGTACATATTGACATGTTTTGACCAGTCGATGGAAATGCGCGCAATGTGATACATCTCCAAACTATATAAGAGTACTACAGATCCTTGTCCATTCAAATCAATCGGCCCAACATGTTATCATCGTTATTCACTACCCTCAAACAGAGAAAAATTATAAACTATAAAAGCTCAACCGATTTAGAAGTCACCTAGGCACTGATGCTAACGCAATTACGCAAAGCTGCAGTGGGGATCTAGCGCAGGGAAAGAGATTTCGCAATGCCCCCCAGAATACCGCAACATTCAGCCATCCAAGCACTCCTAACGGTTTACCAAGTCCCTCACCGAATTTACACCTCAAACTGCTACTGCTACTGCCGCCTATTAAATATACAGGCCCTACAGAGGCCACTTTAAAGTTTGACCAGCTACACTCTAGGCGAATGATTGTATCCCGCAGAATACTAAATACCTCTGGTCCTGTTTAGTTGTTTCAAACACTGTCTTCTAACACACTTTTCTATAATGCCAAACTTGTTGTTTTTTTCTGCCATGACTTCGAGGCCGGTGCCAGGTTCTAAGCTGACATTAAGAAGTTCTGATCCATGGCCTTTCGAAGGAAATTAGACGTTGCACGTTGTAAATCATATTCTTACGGCAGACAGCATACCACTGGATGATTTTAAATAAAAGACAGTTACAACATAAGCAAACTGGAAGAGTTTTATGGCGTTGGCGTAGGTCTTCAAACTACAGTCCGAAGGTCATTCACAAGCTCTACATTTAGACTCGTCTCTCACACTGACGGAATAGCTGACGACTCTGCGTTCCCTTTCGACTGTTTCCTCATATTGCACTCATATACACGATCACTGTTTCGCTGCTAGCAACCCCCAGAAGTTGCTGTCCATCCACCAATACTATTTCCCCAACTCATACATGCCATATCAGTCAATCATTATGTGGTAACCAGTGCACGGATGGTATGGAAAAGACACCCTCGGTGAACTCTAATAATAAACATCACAGTTGATAGCGCGAAGAATTTTACAGTAACTTCAACACCGACCAATGATGTGACAGCATAGTTTTGTATACAAATCAGTATATTCAGAGCATCAAAACTTCATTTTAGCACGTGAGCGACATAAAACCAGTAGATGTTATTGAATTGAAAACCGTCATAGGTTTCTTAGCTAGTGTTAACAGAAGTAACACACAATGCTCAGAGGATCTGTGGGGAACTGATGGTGTGGCATTGACAAAATTTCTCCTTATAATTAACATAAGACGTTGTAAAGTCATTATGTGCTGCCATAGATTTGACAATCATGTGATTCGCGATGAAAGGAGACACACAACAGCAATTTTGGAAATATTTTTTATGTTCGTGCTGAACTGCTAGAATTCCTACACCATCGGAAAAATGTTAGTAGATGAGGAACTGGAAGGATTCCATGGAAGGTGCATTTTTCTCCAACACATACCCGGGAAACCAGGAAGATATATGCGCTTGCAGATTTGCAAGTATTTTACCTGCATAGTTTGGAAATATACATTGGGTTTCAGCCAGAAGGATTATACCATATAAACAATAAATCGCCAGATATTTCTCTGTGACTGTTTGAACTTACTTTCAGTTCGGTCAAAACGTAACAGCAGACAACTGATAGAAGAGTTAGGAAGGAATTTTTTTCCTTTGTTGGAACGATGAAAAATAAGTGTGAAGTTCCTCTGGAGTGTGCTACCATTATAGGAACGGCTGTCCACAGTTCACTTTTTGGCTTCAAGAAAGACTGCACTCTAGTTTTTTATGTCTACATCTACATAGATACTCCTCTAGCCACCGTAAGGTACGTGGTGGAGGGTACCATGTACCACTACTTGTCATTTCCTCTCCTGTTACACTCGCAAATAGAGCAATGGAAAAACGACAGTCCCTACGACTCTGTATGAGCCCTAACTTCTAGTATTTATCTTCTTGGTCCTTATGCAGGGTGTATTTTGTGGGAGCAGAATCGTTGGACAGTCAGCTTCAAATGCTGGTTCTCTAAGTTTTCTCAATAGTGTTTCTCGAAAAGAATGCCGCCTTCCCTCCAGAGATCCCCATTTGAGTTCTCAAAGCATCTCTGTAACACTTAAGTTTTGTTTGAACCTACTGGTAACAAATCTAGCAGCCCTCTTCTAAATTACTTCCATGTCTTCCTTAAATCGTACTAGACCAGTATGCACTAGCGTCCTATAGGCGGTCTCCTTTACAGGCGAACCACTCTTTCTTAAAATTCTCCCAATAAACCGAAGTCGACCATTTGCCATCCCCCCACAGTTTTCACATGCTCGTTCCACCTCGTAGCACTTTGCAATGTTACGCCCAGATATTTAAATGACTTGACTGTGTCAAGCTGGACACTAGTAATATTGTATCCGAGCGTTGCAGGTTTGTTTTTCCTACTCATCCGCATTAACTTACATCTTTCCACATTTAAGGCTAGCTGCCATTACTACATCAACAGGAAATTTTGTCTAAGTGGTCTTGTCTCTTCCTACAGTCACTCAACTTCGACACGTTACCGTACACCACAGCATCACGTCAGCAAATAACCGCAGACTACTGCCCACCCTGTTCGCCCAATATTTGTGTACATGGAGAACAACAGTGGTCCTATCACACTTCCCTGGGGCGCTCCTGACGATGTCTTTGTCTCTAATGTTTCTAAAATGGGAAGGATGTGATTTTGGCATCAAGTTTGCATGAAGATAATTCAATAGATTCTGACACTGGAGATAAACGGAATCTGTCCATTGCAACATTTTACAATAGCGCCAAAGGTGGAGTCGACGCTAACACATAAGTTTACTACTTTGTACAATGTTGCAAGAAATGTGCGCTATTCGCCCATGGTTATACTTTTTGCAGGGATCAGTACGAGTGCAATTAACGCGCAAGTAATTTCTTGTGGCAACAATGAGAATTGTAGCAAATAAAAGGGTTCCTGAAACAATTGGATCATGCATTACTTCTACCTCACTTAAGCTGGGTTTGCACTAGCAAGTCGCTTGCAGAAGTTACTGCTGCAAGTTATTGCTAGCCGTTTGCAGCTGTGTTTACACAGCAGCGCAAGAATTAAGCAAGATTCTTCCGCAAGTTCTTTGGCAAGAAACTTGCGTCAACAACTTGCTGATACTGTTTACATATGCTTTCAGTACCACTACGAGTGTCAGCCGAAGTGTAAAATGACAAGTAGGCGGGTGAGATATGCTGCAGCTCTTGTAATTGTAATGCAAAACGTGAAAAAGATAAAGAGAAGTATTTTGGTTAGAGAGTAGATAATGAGAAGATCGCAAAATGGTGCCTGTATTAACCTATTGCAAGAACTTAGTATCGAGAGCATGAATACTTTTGCAGAATGTCCTCAAATGATCCTGAGTATTTGTTGATGTTAACAGCGCCTGTCATATCAAAACGAGACACAAACTTCGGTACTGCAATTTTAGCAAAGGAACGTTTGCTAGTCACTCTATGATTTATAGCTACCGGTGAGCTACGAAAAAAATAAGCATTTCATTTATTTATGTGAAACATACAACCAAAAAAAGTTTGAATTTTGAAATCTTTTCTTTGTAGGAGTCTCATACAAGTCCCTAATGCACTTGTTTCATATTCCCGTCTGCACGATTTCTCTGATCGTACCCGACATATGTAGAGCCTTTTTTAACGTCTTGAAAAGGGAAAATTATTTGAAGGTATGTGAAAACACAACAATGAAATTAAATTTTTATTGAAATAAACTGCATTTTACAGAATGATTTGCTTATAAAAATGTTTTTTTTCTAATGCTCATAAAATGGAAAGTGAAAAGCTAAGTAAATAGAACATGTAATAATTACACATCGTCTTTTTCTAGACTCCTAAACAACAAGCGAGTGGATGCAGGTGGCAAAGGGGTTGTGTCTTCAAGTTATGCTACTTATATGTACTTCTTTTATAGATGTGTCGAATATCGACGAGGCGCTCATCTTCTTCACTCTATTCTTAAAGTCTCGGTTATGCACGTTCCGTATTTCGGGGTAGCTCTCCACAGATTCAATAAAATGTTCTGTATCCTGCTTCATCCATTCTCGTTTCTCCTCTATTTCTGAAATTTGTTTGCATATAATACGTAAGATGGTTGCATAAAATTAAGTCACCACATTAAGTAAAATGTTAAATATGAATGTTATGCAGACGACATACTTACTATAACTTGCGCTTCCTACTTGCAGGAAATAGAAATAAATCCTAAAAGCTGCAAGTTACTTGCAGATACTTCTTGCGTGGTGTTCACACTGGAAGCGGAAAACGTGCAGCAAGTCACTTCCGCAATAAATTGTTACAGTCGCAAGTCGACTTGGCGATATGTTTACACTCGCAAATCGCGCGGCAAGTTCCTCTGCGCAAGTAAATTGCTGCAATAACTTGCTAGTGTAAACCGAGCATTAGCTCGAAAAAACTTGGACAACTCAGGAATTCACATGGACTTTCATCTGAGGCTACAATGTTATAGATCAGAGTGCGAAGAAAAAGCAGAAGACAGAAACAGAAATAGAGAAAAGGAACTGGGATCAAGAGGAAAAGGTGAAATACCTGCACAGTAAGGAAAAGACTGACAAAATATTATTGTAAAATGTATCACAAGCCAATCTGCTTGACGCACATTGAAACTTTCTGTTCTGACTTCGTTAAAATTCCTCTTATGTTACCACAGTCCAAAAGTGATGAAACAAATGAATGAGTAATATTATCATTGTTGTTGTGTTTTAATGTCAACTTTTGCCTTTCTGTAAAGACATATGTCACTTATACTGAGTTTAATTAGTGAGATTTATTAAGAAGCTAATGAAAAAGTGACTTGATCACTTATTACCACAGCCTGAAATTAACAATAAGCAAATCGAATGATTAACGTTTCTATTGTTGTTGTGCTCTTTTGTCATCTTTGGCTTCCTTTAAGGATATTTTCCATTTATAAAGTGCTGTGTTAATGAAATTTAATAAATAATTGTATGAACAAGCGATGTGATCAGTTTGATGCACAGCGCCCATCTCGCAGCGGAAAACACTGTGCCCTATGGGCCAATCTATATGTAAAGGCCCGTCCACACGTTACGATCTGTCTGCACACGTCACATCTGCGCAGACAGATCGTTGCGTGTGGACAGAAGATTTGCACCAACCTGAGGTGTGTGCAAACCTGGAAGTTGGAATTGGAGGTTTGAGCGAAACCTCTCAAATCTGTGGGTTCAAACCATATCTGCGCAGACAAGTTGGAGCGTGTGGACAGGTGATCGCCGCAAATCTGGCGCGAAACAGCTGTTTGCTCAGTCTAGTGTTTGTGTGCACAGGGCATTAAATTGGCTGATACTCATCAGTATTCTCGAGAGTTTGTAAGTGAATTCATTGAAATATGTAGAAACCACCCATGTTTGTGGAAGATTAAAAGTAAAGAATATAGTGACCGAGACAAAAAGACTGCAGCATACAATGCTCTAATTGAACTATCCAAAGTTCAGAAATCTAGATCTGGTGTAGGAGTAGATCAAGTATACCAGCCAACGTTATGGTATTTTGATCTGCTTGGCTTTCTTAGTGATTAAGAAACGCCAAGACCAAGCAGGAGTACAATTGAAGATGAAATTGGAGTGTCAATGTTACCGCCAGCTGTTCATGAGGAGAAATTGCCCTTCTCATACAAGTATTTTTTCTCATAATATGAAGGGTTACAAGCTTTAAGAGATAATTATAAGTTTCGACATCCATCCGCAAATAATTTCGCCAGTCGTTAGGTTCGTCCTGCAACTCTCTCAGTAAATTTACGTGAGAAAACTGCTTTCGCTTTAGCAGCCACTGTCTACACCATTTTGCCCGCTTTCTCTGTTTCCTGCGGTTGGTCTGACTGTTTTTTGCAACACAAGTTGCGAACACAGACCACAACAGAACTTCCTCCATTTCTATATTTCAAAATAACTGAATTAAATGTTTGACGTTTACGGGGAGCGTAGTCGCTTGCCACTGATATTTCTTCTCTACACCGACAGATGACAGGCGAGTAGTAGATTGGGGTTTGTGTCGTGTGAACACACCACATTTGCAGCTATCTTTTGCATGTACAGACATCTGCACCGATAACTGCGCATACAGATCGTTGCGTGTGGACCGGGCTTAACCTTGTATGATTAAAGTTGTGTATATAACTTTTTTATAAAATAATCCATGATACAACGACTAAGAGCTTCCGTTAAATATATCTCTGTTTTTTAAATAATCATTAATCACTGACATGGGGAATTAAATAGTTCAAACTGGAATATAGTCACCTGCTACCACCTAACGAAATGTATTACCAACCTTGTAGCAGCAGTTTCCCGTGCAGAAAATCGAAAACCTTGCTGTGACCTGAAATTTGCAAACAAAACGTCTCCGTCAAAATGTACCGGTTGATCAAAAAGTCAGTATAAATTTGAAAACTTAATAAACCACGGAATAATGTAGATAGAGAGGTAAAAATTGACACACATGCTTGGAATGACATGGGGTTTTATTAGAACAAAAAAAAAAAAGTTCACAAAATGTTCGACAGATCTCCTGCGCGCGTCGTTTGGTGATGATCGTGTTCTCAGTTGCCACTTTCGTCATGCTTGGCCTCCCAGGTCCCTAGACCTCAGTCCGTGCAATTATTGGCTTTGGGGTTACCTGAAGTCGCAAGTGTATCGTGATCGACCGACATCTCTAGGGATGCTGAAAGACAACATCCGACGCCAATGCCTCACCATAACTCCGGACATGCTTTACAGTGCTGTTAACAACATTATTCCTCGACTACAGCTATTGTTCAATGTTGAGGAATGATGGTGGACATATTGAGCATTTCCTGTAAAGAACATCATCTTTGCTTTGTCTTACTTTGTTGTGCTAATTATTGCTATTCTGAACAGATGAAGGGTCATCTGTCGGACATTTTTTGAACTTTTGTATTTTTTTGGTTGTAATAAAAACCCATGTCATGTGTGTCAGTTTGTATCTCTCTCTGTCTACATTATTCCGTGATTTATTCAGTTTTTAAATTTATACTGACTTTTTGATCACCCGGTATTTCTGGTTGTTTTTTTTTTTTTTTTACCCACAGTCGCCTTTATGTTTTCTTCTTTTGTCACCTTTTCATCATAATAAACGCAGCACCAACTGCCAGGCAAATAAGGGATGCGTAACAGTTTGCTTAAACGATGAGGGAACTTATAGAATTTTCTGTTCTTCGCAGTCCAGTCCACAATTAGAGCCTATCGAAGGGAAAGTCGTTTTTTATTATCTGCGTATTTTGAAATAAGTTTCTGAGATGATAATTTTAGACTACAAATTGACTTGATTTTTCCTTTGATATCGCAGTGTTCAGATTACTATTAACACTTACCAATTAATTTCACAGTTCACACATTGTAAGAACAGGCTACAATGGTTGTTTTGTTTGGATAGCAGTTACCATTTCTAACATCGCAAAATGGGTGGGACAACATGTGAGTGACATATCCTTTTTTTTTTTTTTTTTTTTTTTTTTTTTTTTTTTTTTTTTTCAGAAGATTGTGTATTTCACACAGTCGTCACTCGTAAGTCGTAGTGCAGAGGGTTTTGTTGTGCTGTGCTGCCTTGGCGAAATGTAGAAATATCTTGTGTTTAGTGTTTGCAGACAGTTTAGTTATGCAGGCGTTACTGCCTTCTTTTAATAAAAGAATGCAATTTATGTGGTAGCGTCCCCTTCATAACTCGCCATCAAGGCACTTTAAATGCCACTTTTGCCAAACCCGTGTTTCAGAAATTTTTCTGAATAGTGACGGACAACTGAGAAATATTCTGATGTTTTGGTGCACGACTTGTATACACCGCGTACTTTATACTTACGAATGCTCCGATTATTTGTAATAATAAATACGTTACCACTCATATTTAATTATTAATGTGTACATTATATAGTAGTGGTCTTAGTAATAAAGTTACATTGTAATAAAATAGAAAGAATTATGCTGTTGAAATCTCCTTTTGTTTACAACTGAATACTTTTAATACTGAAACTCATAACATCTCACAATGAAAATATTGCGTTGTTGGATTGTGATTATTATAGAGTAGAATGCTTCTAGCATTAGTAAATAATAAATCCATAATAATGCAGCATCAGATAGCTGTACACAAAATTCTCGCGGCAAACTCTTCACTTCTTTACAGGTATAAAAATGCATATTACATACTGACAAACCAACATCAAATGCCCATGCGCCCGAGAGAGAAAGATTTATTGATTTTTATGCAATTTCATTATGTACAATTTGTATGTCTGTGATACAGGTCAGCTTAACCTAAAATCTTAAAAACATTAGCCTACATATTACAATATGAAACAACATGGCCTACTACACGTAAGGTCTATTTACGTACATCATACTACAATATTTTCAATTGATTACAATACATACATACCAGTAATAATAGCATTCCTCACTCCACGCTGTTAAATTCTTCCTCCACTAAATAATTCGTTTACATGATGATGCTGAATTGTGTAGAAGTTTTTTAATATCCTTTTGCTTATGCTGTACTGTAGACTTGAGATGATGCTTTACCAGTCTTAGATTAAAAGTAAAGAATATAGTGACCGAGACAAAAATACTGCAGCATACAATGCTCGAAATGAGTTATCCAAGTTCAGAAATCTAGATCTGGTGTAGGAGTAGATCAAGTATACCAGCCAACGTTATGGTATTTTGATCTGCTTGGCTTTCTTAGTGATCAAGAAACGCCAAGAACCAAGCAGGAGTTCTCAGGTGGCGTTTATATCTTGTGAATGACCATCTGCATTTCTTTCCAGTAATGTACTGCCATTCGTGAATAAAATCATTGTTTCGTGCATGTACATAGATGGAAAAGTCATTTTTAGATTACAGAATGCAGTCCTACATGAATCATAGATTTGTTGTTTTATTGAAAATGTTTCTAATGGCCTTTTGCCTGCAATACAGAAATTCTTTTTGTGTTATTGCTGAAGAAGTTTCCCCGAACAGTAATTCCATACTGTAAGTGTGGTTCAAATAATGCATGGTACTCTGTACGTAGAAGTTTTTTGTTAGCATAATCTGCTAGTTGTTTCATGATAAGTATTAATGGTGTTTAATTTGCAACAGACATTGTCCATAAGTTATCTCCATTGAAGTTTACTGGTGGATGTAATTCCCAAAAATCTTTTATCAAGTTAACTTCTTCCAGTCTTGTTTCATATATGAGTATACCTATGTGATCTTCCTTTTCTCAGTGTGTGAGCACCATGAACATTGTCTTTTTTAGATTTATAGTTAAATATTTCTGTATGGGCCACTGTGCTTTATTATTTGCTAGCGTGAAAGCAATTCTTTCTCATGTTTCCAGATTTTCTTCAATATTCACTAGTTTCATGTTAGAAGCATTCAATACTTTTTATATCCTTCTTACCTTGAATATTGTTTACAAATAGGTAAAGAGAGTGGGCGAAGTACAGATCCTTGATGTACACCATACTTAATATGCCTGATTTCAGATCTGCATCAAGATTCTGTTGTCATATCCTGCCTTCTGTTACTGCTGAAATATGATTTTATCCTTTTAAAGTATGTCTGCGAATTACAAATGCCTTAGCTTGCATGTTTTTTTTAAATACTTTTGACAGTTCCAGAACCATACAAGAGAGGCAAGTGCCGACACACCTGATGTTTTAAATTCCTTAGTATCTCTAGATGACAGAACAATGAAAACCAATTAAACACAGGCCTAGTTTCATTTCTCACAGAGCACTTTATGGCAGTTCTGCACAGAAGAGGAAAATGTTAGCATGTTATGTGGGATATCATTCCTTGTTTTATATACTAATAGTCTGTACATTAATATATCAGAATTGAATAAGTACTTTATTCACCATCATCAGTGATTACTGTGTGCACCAGTGAATACAAGAGAGCATGCCAATGCCTCTCAGAGAAATATGAAATTCCACTTCAATGACACTAGTGTTGCTCTTTCATATAATTTGTATCTAATAATCAAAACCATAACAGATGAGTTGCCATGTAATTCTCAGTACTCAGTGTATGAATACTGTACATACGAGGTTGCCAGTCATGTATACACAACCTTGTCTAGAATCCACAGTGGGATCTGTATACTGATGCAGAACTCTTGGAACAAGTTGCTAACAGACATAAGGTAGGAAATAAAGCAGCCAAGGAGTCACTTAGAAAACATTAATAGTATGTAGTATCACCCACTTTTATAAATTATTGTTTCATATTCATCCTGACATGGAAAAATATTTTAGGATTCTATTATTTTTCAAATAGCAACTTCGGGATGTAATTGATGATTAAAAGGTATATACAATTGATCATTTAGCATAAAGAGAGAGAAGAAAATTCCTATGTTTAATGTCACACCCTGTGGCTCTGCAGATGAGGATGCTGAGACACAATAGTTGACAACTCTTAACTTGAAGGTAACTGGTCTGAGTTTTGAAGGTAGAAGAAATATTCATCATCAGAAACTGGAGGAGAGATTATGAATTACATATCCATATTATCAGGCATTGGACCATTGCCCGTATTTAACTCCCAAGGACTTCCACAGTGATTAATGGAGCAGCGAAAAGTGGTGGTATTCAGACTGTCAGATGGGGATGTTAGGTATGGTGGCTGCATCCTAAAACTACTTGGGAAGAGTGAGGTGTGCAACAGCAGTGAGCGTTCAATTTCTTCATGCCTTACATTCTATACACATTTGAATCAACACTACATGGCACTAACAATTACTGCACTAATGCACACAGTATGAAATCGCATTTGGAATTTTGTTAACCGGTTGGAGCAAGAGACTGGCAATATATCTCTCTATGTCCTTGGCAGAAAGCAGGAGAGCAATTTGGTTCTGTCATTTAAACATAACACTGAGTATGGGACTAACTTTAACTTCGGATTCTTCATAACACTTACCATCATTACTACCAGTTAATAGCTAGTGCGAATACAGAAACATTCTATTAAAACTGCTTCACTACACCAATGTATTTCTTAACTTGTTCCACATGCTTGAAAGTTATTTATACTAGGATCTAGAGAAAATGAGATATCACGAGACAAGTGAGCATTATTCTCCGATTATGCACACAAAATTATTTAAGTCGCCAAGTATTACACTACCTGATGTTCATTATGCACGTTGAATTGGAGTATGTAATAGCTTCCAGCCACTGTTATCACCCACATTTTCGTTGAGTAACATGTAGTGAATTTGACAGTTTATGTAGCGTAGTGGCAATGTGATGTATTGACAGTGTTTATAATGATAACAAATGACGATCAACAAACATACAGTTGGTGGATTTAGTGAGTTTGGACATAAATATTCTATGGGGATTTCATATTGTCTGTGCATGTAATTGAGTGAGGATGGCTGCAGCATTTCTACAAGATCAGGCAACACTGGCAATTCAGTCACTATTTGCAGCACCTGCTGGTTTGGTGATAACTCCATGAAGTTGCCTTCTGGCCTCGGAGATGCACTGCACTACATGGAATAGTGCACCTGGTGACAATCTGCTATGTTGTGAAGGAAAGAGCAGATGAGGTAGTCTGCTGTGAACTGTCAAACAATCTGTATTGATAGATTTAATTGCCGAATTATTACTACAAAGTGATGTTTCAATATTTTATGATCTGAAACAATATATACCCCCCCCCCCCCCTTAGAAGAGTTGTGTATGTTATGTAGTAGCTTTTTGGAAACAGATAAGCGTGATTAAATTTTCAGTGCAGACCAAACTGCTAAGGAAATGAAGCCTATCAAGAGAAGAAACAAGATATCGAGAGGGGAGATATACTTCAGGAAAAGCAAGTTAATTTCAGATCATTACAGAGGAGCATCTGAATTTATACACATACTCCCCTTCAAACTTTGAAGAAACGTCTCAGTACCTACCAACATGCATGATGCTAACATCTGTTTCCATCATTGCCAAGGCACATATCTAAAATATAACTGATAAGCACCAAGAGTCAATGACCCTAAGTAACTATGAGAAAATGGTTGAGTCAGAAGATTACTCTCATCATAAAATATTCGATACACACACAAAAAAGAATGAATACCGTATGCATGTAAAGAGCTCATGTTTTCAGCAGTAAGTTTGTTTTCCAATGTGGTTATCAAAATATTAACTGTTAAAATTTATCAATACCTTCCAGTAAGTAATCTGTAAAAGACAAACAATGACAACATTCTTTATATGTACTTGTAGTTATCAGATAATGAATTTAACAGTTTCAGAATTATAGGTAATTAAATTTTAATTTTGTGACACCCATAGACCTGCAATTATCAGCATACAATATGTGAGACGTAAGGAATCTATTGGTTATGAACTGTAGATTAAAACTGAAGAAACTGCAAAAAGGTGGGAATTTAAGGAGATGAGACCTGGATAAACTGACTAAACCAGAGGTTGTACAGAGTTTCAGGGAGAGCATAAGGGAACAATTGACAGGAATGCGGGAAAGAAATACAGTAGAAGAAGAATGGGTAGCTCTGAGGGATGAAGTAGTGAAGGCAGCAGAGGATCAAGTAGGTAAAAAGACGAGGGCTAGTAGAAATCCTTGGGTAACAGAAGAAATATTGAATTTAATTGATGAAAGGAGAAAATATAAAAACGCAGTAAATGAAGCAGGCAAAAGGGAATACAAACGTCTCAAAAATGAGATCGACAGGAAGTGCAAAATGGCTAAGCAGGGATGGCTAGAGGACAAATGTAAGGATGTAGAGGCTTATCTCACTAGGGGTAAGATAGATACTGCCTACAGGAAAATTAAAGAGACCTTTGGAGAAAAGAGAGCCACCTGTATGAATATCAAGAGCTCAGATGGAAACCCAGTTCTAAGCAAAGAAGGGAAAGCAGAAAGGTGGAAGGAGTATATAGAAGGTCTACACAAAGGTGATGTGCTCGAGGACAATATTATGGAAATGGAAGAGGATGTAGAAGAAGATGAAATGGGAGATACAATACTGCGTGAAGAGTTTGACAGAGCACTGAAAGACCCGAGTCGAAACAAGGCCCCGGGATTAGACAACATTCCATTGGAGCTAGTCACAGCCTTGGGAGAGCCAGTCCTGACGAAACTCTACCATCTGGTGAGCAGGATGTATGAGACAGGCGAAACACCCTCAGACTTCAAGAAGAATATAATAATTCCAATCCCAAAGAAAGCAGGTGTTGACAGATGTGAAAATTACCGAACTATCAGTTTAATAAGTCACAGCTGCAAAATACTAATGCATATTCTTTACAGACGAATGGAAAAACTGGTAGAAGCCGACCTTGGCGGAGATCAGTTCGGATTCTGCAGAAATGTTGGAACACGTGAGGCAATACTGACCCTACGACTTATCTTAGAAAATAGATTAAGGAAAGGCAAACCTACATTTCTAGCATTTGTTGACTTAGACAAAGCTTTTGACAATGTTGACTGGAATACTCTCTTTCAAATTCTGAAGGTGGCAGGGGTAAAACACAGGGAGCAAAAGGCTATTTACATTTTGTATAGAAACCAGATGGCAGTTATACACGTCGTGGGGCACCGAAGGGAAGCAGTGGTTGGGAAGGGAGTGAGACAAGGTTGTAGACTATCCTTGATGTTATTCAATCTGTACTTTGAGCAAGTAGTAAAGGAAAAAAAAGAAAAATTTGGAGTAGGAATTAAAATCCATGGATAAGAAATAAAAACTTTGAGGTTTGCTGATGACATTGTAATTCTTCCAGAGACAGCAAAGGACCTGGAAGAGCAGCTAAACGGAATGGACAGTGTCTTGAGAGGAGGATATAAGATGAACATCAACGAAAGCAAAACGAGGAGAATGGAATGTAGTCTAATTAAATCTGGTGATGCAGAGGGGAAATAGATTATAGATTCGTAAATAAGACACTTAAAGTAGTAGAAGATGTTTTTCTATTTAGAGAGAAAAGTAACTGAGGATTGTCAAAGTAGGAAGGATACAAAATGTAGAGTGGCAATGACAAGAAAAGTGTTTCTGACTAAGAGAAATTTGTTAACATCGAGTATAGATTTAAGTGTCAGGAAGCCTTTTCTTAAAGTATTTGTATGGAGTGTAGGCACGTATGGATGTGAAACGTGGACAATAAATAGTTTAGAATAGAAGCTTTCGAAATGTGGTGCTACAGAAGAATGCTGAAGATTAGTTGGGTAGTTCAGGTAACTAATGAGGAGGTACTGAATAGAATTGGGGAGGAGAATAATTTGTGGCAAATCTTGACTAGAAGAAGGGATCGGTTGGTAGGACATGTTCTGAGGCATCAAGGGATCACAAATTTAGCATTGGAGGGCAGCGTGGAGGGTAAAAATCGTAGAGGGAGACCAGGAGATGAATACACTAAGCAGATTCAGAAGGATGTAGGTTGCAGTAAGTACTGGGAGATGGAGAAGCTTGCACAGGATAGAGTAGCATGGAGAGCTGCATCAAACCAGTCTCAGGACTGAAGACAACAACAAACAAAACAAGGACATTTAAACATATGGTTATGGGAAAGGACAATTTCCTATGTTCTAGAGTGCAGTGCCTTCATGCCATATGATGATATAGTAGTTCTATTTCTTTGTGCAGTTGGTGAGGTGTAGATGAGGTAAACTGGCAAAGGCACATGAATTTTCATTAAGATGTTTTGTTCGAGTGCATTAAGTTGCTGCAGTTGTATCTATGATTACCAGTATTTTACTTGTATCAAGAGCAATGAGATCTGAGGTAATTTTAACACAGGATGTGTATAACGAGAACACCAAAATCGAAAGTACTTATACTAATGAACTTTAAGATAATGGTGTTTGAACTGAGTCAGCATCTCAAAACATGTATTTTTTTATTATAGTAAATGAGAAGTACACAGAGTGGATTACTGCTGCTGGGTACGGACTCCAAGGCTAAGATCACAATAAAGGCCATTCTGTAAAAACTCAGATGCCAGAAAGAAGTTGCAACATGGAACTCTTCTGGTTGGAAAAGAGTAATATGGTCCAATGCCTCATCCTTTGCATTGTTTTCAGCAAGAAGTTGGATGTATGATCAGTGGACACCCAAACACTTCCGTCTATGGTACTTTGCACTATTCATTGTGTCCGCCTTGATAGCTGAGTGGTCAGCATGGCCGAATGCTACGCGAAGAGGCCAAGGTTCGATTCCTGGCTGGCTCGGAGATTTTGTCCACTCATGGACTGAGTGTTGTGTTGTCTTACTCATCATATCATCCCCATCGACACGCAACTCGCTGAAGTGGCGTCAGTCCAAAAGACTTGCACCAGATGACCAGTCTGCCCAATAGGAGGCCCTAGCCACATGAAATTTCATTTTCACTATTCATTGTGGATATTGCTCTGTTATGGTACAGATTGCAGTTTCATAGTATTATCGTGGTCCTGTAGCTACTTAATGTAATGAAGGAGGGGGAACTAGAGGGATTAACATTTTGTTGAGTCCACAGTTATTAGAAGCAGAATATATGTTCAGGTTGGAAAAGAATTTATGAGAATATTTGTCACAATCTTAGTGAGGGAAATATCCAGGCTTGCATTAGAAATGTTTTAGAGATAGCAGATAAAAAATCTTTATTGCTGGATGAAGACTTGAATCCTGCTGTTCATGTGTCTTAATAACTGTAATAACTGTCCAAATACTCTTTAAGGACCAACAATAGTCAAGGATTTTCTGGATATTCTAGGTGAATAAGTTCCTTCTATTGCAGAGATGCTGTTCACTAACCAGGAATCCACGTTCATAGATGACACCAACCCAGTTCACACAAGTATTATGTTTAGGCATTAAGGGCACTTCAGAACCACTGATGTGCCCCCTCCTTCGAAGGAGAAAAAAATACAGAAAACTACAAAAACTAATTTTAGCAATTATGAAAGTCCCTGCTTATTATTAGAGCAAATAATCCGGTGCAGTTGCTCTTCACCATCATTATTGACTTACAGTGACTAGTTAAATCATTATAACCACTGACTAGCACAAAATTGAATGCCACCTGGTGTTGTCATCGGCATTCGACACTGTAAGGGAAGTATATAAATGGACCAGAGACAAACAGGGAATAATTATATTGATGATAAGGGCTTCAAACGGGAAACACACTGACATTAGTGATTTTAACAAAAGCAGATTATTATAGCCCAGCGCCTGGGAACGAGCTTGTCAGAAATGGTGAAGTTGTTTGCATGCTACTATCCTGAGCATTTGTAGCAAGTGGTTGAAAGGCACTGAATCCACAAGCAAAGAACAAGGACTCAGATGTCCTTACTTCGTCAGAGAATGTGGCAGTCAGAAGCTCGCCCACTCCGCAAAGCAAGAGATGTGGTGATCTGTGGCAGATCTGATGCCAAGCGTACAGTGCTGGTGCAGGCACTAGTGTTTCAGAGCACATCATGCAGCACACATTGTTGAACATGGGGCTCTGCAGTAGATGACCCCTAAATGTGTCTATGCTAATGCTGTGACATTGTCAATTACAATGCAATGGGCCATAGGACCCGTCGTAGTAAGTGAATGCCAATGACAACTGTGGATTATGTGAATGTTATTGTAGACCACCTGCTCCCCTTCATGCTTGATGTTTTTTGTGATGGTGATGGCATTTCCTGGCATAACTGTCCACATCACAAGGCTAGAATTGTGCTACAGTGGCTTGAGGAGCACGATAGTGAACTGACATTGATGCCGTATACACCATATTTGCCAGATCTGAAATGATAGAATACATCGGGGGTGCTACTGGATGCCAGTTCGGTGCCCACAAAACACTGGCTCATAATTTACAGGAAGTGTGCAACCTAATCTGGTGTGACATACTACTGGAAATCTATGGAGGACTTATTGAATCAGTGCCATACAAAATTGATGCTATACTGCATTCCATAGATGGACCAACATGCCATTAAGCATGCAGTCATAATGTTTTGCTTCATAAGTGTTGCACTTCATGAAAAATGGTACAATCAACTCAAGAGTTGTACACATAAGTTCAATAAAAAATTGCAGCTGTATGATGAGTTGTAGGTGATAAAATGCCATATTAAATATGCTCATTCAACACTCTTCACACATGCAAAGGATTTTAGTTATGACACATAACAAGCTTATATTTCATAATAAAGGACTGAGAAATGTTATTAAATGTTTGACACCAAGTGATGTGTCATATCATCCCACTGTCCACAAAAATAATGAAATAATTATAACTTCAAACATATTTTTTGTGTAAATATTATGTAACTCAACAGCAACAATGAGCATGATATCCTATGGTATTACATTCCCTGAGTACATGATTGATTGACTTTTGGCGTGTTGAACATACATTTGTTTGCACATCTACATCTTTTGAATCATGTTACTCTGTTACGTCACCAGCCTCTTTGTCCTCATCATTCATGCTTATATTATGAAGTTCATAAAATTTTACATTGCTCCATTTGTTATCTTTTCTTGGAAAGGGTTCACAGTAATATAAAACTTTTTGTAGGGCAATATTTTCACCATAAACCATCACTTAAAATTAAGCAAAGCATTTCTTTCATCTGTCCACCAGCCATTCCTGTGGCTACATTTACTGTCATGGCAGTGTAAGTACATTTTCCAACCCAGCCTATTCCATAATACATTTTTTTCTTTTGTCTGTACTAATTATTCCCAACAGGAATCTTCCCATTCCTCTCTGAACAGTTCTCACATTTTCAATGATTTTCACATTAAAAGTCCATGTTTTACTATCAAAAGTTAAAACATCTAATAAAGAATTATTGTAAACTTTCCTTTTCATAGACATTGGAAACCCAGTTTTCAAGTGAAACATTTTGAGCCTACACACATGCCAAAAAAATTGAGCGTCTTCTGTTATACAAAAACATTCATGCCCTAATCCAATACGGCCCAAGCAGCAAAACCCAAGACCACAAACTTCAGGAAACAAGTGTACTGCTGTTTACACATTCAGGTTATACATGGTTCAGTCACATTAATGTAACCACCTGTCAGAAGTCTGAATAACCAACTTTTGCAGCACAGACATGCAGGAAGAGAGTCAGTGACATTCTGGAAGGTACTGAAAACGATGTTGAGCTGTGCCAACCCCAGTGCTATGGCCAGCTGTGCTAGGTTTCTCTGATGATTATACATGACATGGGCGTTTGGTGTCCAGGCGAGTACAGTAAACTCGTCCTAGTTCTCTTCAGATCATGCATGTACACTTCAAGCTGTATGACATGTTGCCTGCTGGTACATACCATCATGCCGAAAAAAAAAAAAAAAATCTGATTTAGGTTAGGACATGATCCCTAAGGATAGACGAGTCCTTGTGCTCATCCACTGTCCTTTTCAGAATGATGAGCTCACCCTGAGAATGCCACGCAAACTTACCCCAGTCCATAATGTTCCCTCCTCTGGCCTGGACCCTTCTGATTACTGTTGCAGGGCCGTACAGGCAAACAGCCATTTGTCCAATGGAGCATAAAATTTGATTCATGTGAGAAAGCCACTTGACACCACTCAGTGCTGCAGTATTGGTGTGAAAATTCCATCCTTCATTGCTGATGAACAGGAGTCAGCATGGGTGCATGAACCAGGTGCCTGCTGTGGAGGCCCAATCACAGCAACATTCACTGAACATATGTTGAGGAGACACTGTTGGTGGCCCCTTGGCTCATCTGACCAGTCAGTTGCTCAACATTTGCATGTCTATTCACCCGTACACATCTCCATAGCCGTAGTTCATCCCTGTCATCTATGGCCCATGGCGCACCACAGTTGTCTTGGCAAGTGTTTTGGATAGTGCTAGTTTTCCATGCACAGTATACATCAACTACAGTGGGATGTGAAAGGCTACAAATGTAGCCATGTCAGAAATGCTTCCACCCTTGTTGTGAAAGCCAAAGATTTTAACCTTTTAAACATCAAATAAATCACTCTGTTTCCACATTACAAAAGCAACTGCACTGTTTTTCATGCCGCCCCCCCCCCCCCCCCCCCCACCCACACACACACACACTCACACTTTATACATCCTCCACTGCTAGTGCTACGACCTGCCCGCAGTGAGTGGTTACTGCATGTTGATGTCAGATGCAGACAGTGGTCACATTAATGTGACTGGACCCTATAATAACAACAGCTCCCTCTTTTGAAGTAATTTACATGAAAGATTCCTACCAAAAACACTGGAAATCATTGGGATTCTATGAATGTTGATTTAGTGAGACAACTGCTTCAGTCAATAAGTTGTGCATACCAGGAGCATTTTCTAAATGACCACACTAAATATGATAATACTGAGGGAGAGATGATCCATGAATCATGCCCATGTGTGAATGTCTCCCTCTCCTTAGTGATTGTCGCAGCTCTGCTTAAACATTTGCCCTTTAAAGGTTCATGTACAATTTACTGTACTACTTGAATAATAATCTGCACATCAGTGCAAGGAGTCTGCCTGGTAACCAACTCTACAGCCTAATAGAAGTTGCAATGCAAGCTGCTTCCTGCACCCCAAGAGTTGAAAATAATTTTCATCTCCAAAATATTCCCCTACCTCATAGGTAGCATAGCTGATCTCTTCACTTGGCTTAGAAACACAAGCTACTTAGTAACTGCACCAGGCTTTGTATTCCCCTTCCATAACTACTTTTTAGCATGTAAAACTTTTTGTCCATTCTCCAGGCTTTCCCTCCCTAGCCATAGCTTGCAAATTATGTCCTTTGTCAGTCTGAAATTGTATGATTTTTCCCATGGTCTGTATAAGTGTTGAAACTATTGGAGTTGTCAACACTGAAGCTATCAGTGCCACTATGTTTCCAGAATCTCTTTGCTGATTTTGGACATTGTCTATAATCTAGCTTTCTTATGTGTAGCATAAGACTTTTGTCCCTAATCATTAAGAAACACTGTGATAGAAGAGTGGCATTGTGTTAAATGTGTGACAAAATCCAATCTTAATGACTAATAACTAACATGATGTGTACAGTCACTGTATCAATGCTACTTTGATTCATTGATTTATTTCCTTAGTCAATTGCTCACTGCAGAACCATTGGATATAAACAAATGATTGTAATAGCACACAATATTATGCTGTACATCAAACAGACTTGTTACGATATGACCGCTTATGGAATAAAAAGCGTTCACATTGTATCAAATTACTATTTCTGTTTGCAGCATCTGTAATGAGCCTTGTGGTTGCGGCTGTTCTATGGGGCTGCACTAATCCATTCATCAAAAAAGGAAGTTCAGGGGTAGAGGACATTAGTGAAAAATCTTCTACCAAAAAGTTTTTTAAAGAAGTTAAATTCCTATTGAGTAATTGGAAGGTTTGTATACTACTATGGATTGTTTTTCTTTGACATTCATAGTCTTCTACATATTCAGCAACTACTATTTCTTTTAATACAAGCAATTCATGTTATTCTTGCTTCTGATTTATAAACTGTAATCATCATGTATAGCTGTCTGTAAATTCAATTTACATCTTTTACAGTACATGACACCTTTCCTTTTAAACCAGAGTGGTTCACTGTTTTACTTTTTGGCTCTTCAAAATACAGGTGACTATATTTTTACCTTATTTACCATATTCTGTGAATAATCTGTGAACTTCATATGACTTAAAACGCGTATTATAATCCATGATTTTTGTAAAGAAAATAACATTCTGATGGCGTGCTTTTCATTGTTCAGCCAAGGCATTGATTGCATTAATTTTCCAGCATGATATATTGATCACTGATGCTGTTTTGCCATGTGTACTCATGCCTGAACTCCAGCCATCCATGAAGTATAGTCGGTGTTGCAATGGTGTTTGTAGATGAGTTCAACTCCCAGCCCCTGGTATGTCCTCTATTGCTTTGATGGCTGAGATGACTGCTGAATTCTCAATATCTTCAGTGCTGGATCTAAGGTCTTGCTTAAACTGAAATCTCCACCTTGGTTTATTAGGTTTTTGAACATCTTTATTTTGGTAGACGCATTAACTAGGCTGTCTGAGAAACTTGGTGTTTGCATCTTGTTACTGGTTGCATCATATTTTATGTGAACAATAATCGTGAAATGAAATGTAATGAGAGTAGAGTCGGGGTGCAAATTCCAAGCTTCTGAGACATTGTAACTAAAGATTCTCTTGAAAAAAAAATGAAAAACATAATAAACCAGGATGGAATTTTAAATTCAACCAGGACTCTGGATCCTGCATTTAGTTTATCAAAATCTCGCTCTGTGTCTCATCCACCAGACCTAGAAAATACTAAGAGAATGTGTGCTTCACTGAATGTCACTGTAAGCTCTTAAAAAACATGAGCATCAAGGGGGGAAGTGAACACTAAGAGTCAAAATGGACTATAAATAGCAGCTTTGATATGCACACGCACATGCACACACAGGTTTTTGGGAGGTTTCCCTTGGTTATGAGGCAAATACATCAACTGGAAATCCCCTCCCAGATATTCTCGACTGGGAACCCATCTACCCCACTCCCAGCTTACTGGGATAACAGCTCTTATGAGTGGGTGAAGAAAGATTTAAAAAGTCTGACTTAAGTCCAGGCAGTTAGTAACCTCTATAACACAGCTTGCAGCACCTGAAGAAGACAACTTGTTCAGCTGTTGAATGTCTTGCAGAAAAATGGAATCAACAACTTGGCTGAATATTCTAAAGTACCTTATTAATCAGTCACTGCCAGAAAACCAGTGAGGTCAAATCGTGTGTATTTCATCTGCCTTCAACAACTGATGGGCAGTGTACATTGTAACTGCAAGTACAGGATTTTAAAATATATGCCCAAAAAGATACACTGGTCAACGTTCAGAGAAGTATGCTTTATAGAATTATCACAGTAAAAAAATTGTATGGTTGGTTGGTTGTTTTGTGGAAGGAGACCAGACAGTGTGGACATCGGTCTCATCGGATTAGGGAAGGATGGGGAAGGAAGTCGGCCGTGCCCTTTCAGAGGAACCATCCCGGCATTTGCGTGGAGTGATTTAGGGAAATCACGGAAAACCTAAACCAGGATGGCCGGACGCGGGATTGAACCGTCGTCCTCCCGAATGCGAGTCCAGTGTCTAACCACTGCGCCACCTCGCTCGGTAAAAAATTGTATGGGAAAAGTTGATAAGTACATGTGCGACATGCTTATTCTGTACTACTGCCAATATAAGATGAAACGTTTTCAGCTGGTCACTTTTTAATATAAGTTTTTGGAAATGGAAACCATGTATTGAGTCAATAAGAATGAAAATTGAATGGTGCAACTTATCTTTCTCAGCTGCCTCAAAACTCTGAGACATTAAGCACATTGCATGAAGGAGATGTCATTAGGAATCATGCAGTTTTTTTTATACCATATTACTTCAGAGCACTTAAAAAATATTATGTATAGTTTTGGAACATTTGTACATATTAAATGGAGTGACCCAACAAGCTACCAAAAAGTAGGAGAGAGTAAACATTAATATTATGAAAAGGGTTGGTTGCTACTCACCATATGGAGATGTTGAGCCGCAGACAGCCACAACAGAAAGCATACAGTTGAGCTGCCAAAAGGCATTCTTCTAAAATAAATAATTAAATAAAAAAAAAAAAAAAAAAAAAACCATTGACGCAAGCACAACTCTCTCTCTCTCTCTCTCTCTCTCTCTCTCTCTCTCTCTCTCTCCCCCCCCCCCTCTCCCTCCCCAACCCACCCCCTCTCCCTCACACACACACACACACACACACACACACAAACAGCAGTCATGAGTGTTTTCTACATTAGGAGAAGGCCTTTTGGCCAAAAGCTTAAACATACAGCAGTCTTTTGGTTGTGCCTTTCTGCTACTTAACTTCTCCTCTATATGAGGAGTAGCAGTCTATCTGTAGCGGTAGTGGCAAATTATCTCGCTGCAAAGTGCTGCTTGTCAAAGAAGTTTATGAGATGTTATGTAGTCATAGTGTTGTTTACTCTTTTTATTTACTTTTGGTCATCATGTGTAACCAGAGATGTATTTTATGCATTGTCTCTGTAGTTGTGCTTTGTAAATGTTGACACAAACCTTGTCAAATACCAAACATTTAATGGTGACAACCACATTATCACGCTGCTTAGTGAGTTAAATGACTGCGTCGGCAACAGCATACATGTAAACCTTTTGTACCACAATGTACACATGAGACAACCGTGTCAGCCATGCTGTGAAGTTCTCATGCAACGTACAGAGGAGCCTAGACTATACTTGTGTCAGAACTAGCAGCCACAAGTGAGATACCATTGATCTCAGCAGTCAGCCATGTATGCATGAAACCGTCTCCCTTTTGGCAACAAAGCCCAATACTTTGGCTTGCTCAATTGGAGAGCCAGTTTGTGTTGGCACATGTCACTGCTGATGAGAAGAAGTACAACTACGTCATTGCGGCACTAAATGAAAAGATGGCCAGCAAAGCAAAGGATGTCCTAAGCAGCCAGAATATGAATAGTGCCGGAATATGAACAGGTGATTCCCCTGCCGTGGAATGGTACTCAGCGATTAAAATCACACTAATCAGTGACTGTAACAGTCAGAGACCAAGAGACTGGAGAAATTGCTGCACACAGAAGAGCTTGGTGATCCAACACCATTGCAGTTATTATGTCGTCTGTGCACTTTGGCAAATAAGGCAGTCAGTGGTAACATACTGAGATGTATCTGGATGTCACGCCTGCCCAAGGGTCCACAAAAGATACTTACAGTGTGTGCCAGAGCTTTAGACCCACTCACGCTGACAGCCAACCGTATAGTCGAAAGGTATCTGTGTGCAAGAGAGGCACTGCTACACCACAACCAGAGAGTCCCGCCACAGCAACATTTACATCGCTACAGGCACATCTGGCAGAGCTCACAGCACTGGTTGTGAATGTGCATTCTAGTACCAACTAATGTCGGCACCATAGCTCAACTTGGAGTCGTAGCTGCTCGCCATCAACCTTGAGGATATGTTGGTACTACAGATGATTTGGTACAGAGACCACGAAATGTGACCTGCCATTTAATGACAAGGGCTCATTGCTGATGGCAATTGACTCAACAGATCACTGAGCGATACACAAAATAGCGGTTCTTGACAGATGCTGGAGCAGATGTGTCAGTTAACCCGACCAAATGCCTACCTCATGGTAGTCGTGACGATTGTCACCTGTTTACCGCCATTGGCTCCACCAGTCAGACATATGAACATTAGGTCTCAATCTTGGTCTCCAATGTTGATTCAAATGGCAATTCATAGTCGCTGACATAGAATATCGGATATTAGGAGCAGACTTTTTTCATACTTTGGACTTCTTCAGACCTCAAACACAACAGTCTTCTGGGCACGACAACCAACTTAAGGAGCCAGAATATGAACAGTGCCGGAATATAAACAGTAACGGGTGATTCACCATATGTTGCACTCCTTCAGCAGTATCTGGAGATTACGCAGTAGTCACCCACACTTGCACCAGTCAACACAGTATGATGCACTACATGTTAACAACTCCTACACAACACCATCCATGCATGACCACTGTGCTTGAAACTGTATAAGTTTAAACCAGCAAATGAGGACTTTGCCTTCTTGCTGGCGCAGGGAATCTGTCAACCATCTAGTAGCAACTGGTATCTGCCTCTCCACAACCTGCCACAGAAAACTAATGGATGGTGCCCCTGTTGCAATTATCATCAGCTCAACAAACAGACTATTCCTGATTGATACTGCATGCCCCACATTGAGGACTTCACACACAACATACATGGTAAATGCATCTTCTCTGCTATGGATGTATTGCGAGCTTACTATCAAAAACCAATCATGCCAGAGGACATCCCCAAAGCAGCTGAGTGTACCCCATTCAGACTTTTTGAATTTACTAGGACGCCATTTGGTCTATGCAACAGTGCCCAAACTTTTCAAGGGTTTATGGACAAAGTGATACATGATCTTAATTTCTGTTTTATCTATATTGATAATGTTTTAGTGATGTCCAGATCAGGGGCAGTGTATTTAGAGCATTTATGCACGCTTTTCAACCGTCTTTGTGCACACAGTTTGCTTATAAATCCAGTGAAGTGTGTTTTCGGAGCACCAGTGGTGCACACCATCAACACCCATGAAACACAGCCCCCACAAGAGAGAGTCAAGGCGATATTGAATCATCCACAACCAATAACAATACATGAGTTCGTCAGTTTCTAGGTGTCACAAACTTATATAGGCATTTCATTTGTAACTATGCCTTATTGGCGGCACCTTTAAATGAGTACCTAGGAAAATGTGTTAAACTGGGATTCGAACCCGGGATCTCCCATATACTAGGCAATTGCATTAAGCACTGCACCACCCAGACACAGTGTTTATCACAACTTTGTGGACTATCTTTGCACGCTTCTTGTCCGACCCACACTTGCACCTAGCATCACCTACCCACAGTCCCTGTCCATGTCCTGAAGACTTGTTTGAAAAAACAGACACAGTGCAGAATCCACAACTTAATTGGAGGGGGGGGGGGGGGGGGAGAAAGGAAAGGAAATTGAAGGGATTATTGATATCAGCTGCATTGGGACTTTACGTAGACTCAGCAGCAATGAATATAAGTGTGTGCCAGACCAGGATTTGAACCCATGATCTCCTGATAATTAGGCAGTTGCATTAACCATGTCCGAAAGAAGAGACATCAAGCATTCATATAATTGATATGCCTTGATGGGCAATGAATCCACCTTCTTCAGTGTGGATGCATGATTATGTCTGACCTCCTGCAGGAATCTCAAACTAGTGAGCATGGAGGACATGGCATCGGCAGGAACTGTGGATAGGTGGCTCTTGGTGGGAGTTTATGTCGGCCGAGAGGCATACCAAGCTGGTCCACACAATTGCTATAAACACTGTGTCTGGGTGTTACAGTGGTTAACACAACTGCCAATCCGGCAGACATTTTCGCTTGTCACTGCTGATTTTACATTAAGCCCCAATGCAGCTGACATCAATAATCCCTTCCCTTTTCTTTTCATTCCTTTCTCCCCCCTCCAGTTTCAGTTTATATATAATGTATCACACCTGCACATTCCAGATGTTACGTCTGTGGTTTCAGACACGTCCAAAAGAACAGACACCAAGCATTAATATAAAACATTTTTTCCTAATTTTTTCCTTGTGTTCCCATAAGCTGTTTTGTTTTATAATGCATAAATTCTTTATGTGTTATTTAAGAGAGTAAATGATCCCACTGAGTGGAGAAACGTCTCCTAAACATGTTTGGGTACCAAAACAAGAAAAATTGTGTTTGCTCAAGGCAGGACCACAATTCCTTATATTGTATTAGGAAGCAAATGCAGACAAGAAAAGAGGTTCAACCACAAGATGATTACAAAAACGGTTTAAATCATGAATTGAGAATAAGATAGGAAGATGATGATAGTGCTGCCCTCATGGAAAGGGGGGGGGGGGATGAATGTTGGAAGAAGTACACAATCTTACAAAGAAGAAGTGATGTGGACAAAAGAGAGAGGTAGTTGGAAACAGGTTAACAGAGGTGTCATCCAGGAGGACTGTGAGACCATAGGGTATTCTGGAGAGATAATTCCCAAGTGTGTAGTTCAGAGAAATGTGTGCTAGAAGGAAGAATGCAACAGCCTGTGTAATGAAGCCGATCTTGAAAGTCACTCATATAGGGGTGTGCAGTATGTTGGGCAACTGGATGGTCAAGTTTGCGGCTCACCACAGATTGGCGGTGGCCATTCATATGAGTAGACTGTTGGTTACCTATCATATCTACAGAAAATCCTTTGCAGTAATTGTGACATAGCTGACATATAACGGCTGTTTTCACATGTGGCCCTGTCTTTTACTGGGTAGGAAATGCTTGTGGCTGGGCTGCAGGGGATAGGCCTTGCATCTGGGTTGACAACAAGGAGTGCTGGGTTGGAATATGGATGGACAAGGATAGTCTATAGGTGGATCGGTGAAGGGACACTGCTTTGGTTGATATGAGTAGATTTCTGGGTAAGTATCATAATCAAAGCACTTGTGAGGAGGTTGTTAAGCTTTTCAAGGTCAAGTTGATATTGGGTGATTGTAGGAGTGTTCATCGATGGGTGGTTAATAGATTTACTGGTCTCAGAGGATGATATGGCAGGGAGATCTGTATATAGCTGAGCTGGTAGGATATTGTCTGTCAATAAAGGTTCTGGTAAGGTTGTCAGTATATTTTGTCAAATCAGGCTTTCCAAGGCAGATGGCTGTCAAAGCTGTAAAGAAGAGGCTTTTCAACATGGAGTGGGTGATAGCAGTCAAAGTGGAGGTACTGTATGTGGTTGGTGCACTTGATGTAAAAGGATGTACTCATGGAGCTGTTGTCTAAGAGTGCAGATTGGCATTTAGAAAGATGGCTTATGCAGCTGAGAAGGATCAGGTGGAGCAGGTTTTGGAGTTGGTGCTGAGGATATGGATAAATGTTGTCCTCATCATGAGTCCAAATCATGAAAATGTCATCAATGCATCTGAACCCGTCAAGGGTTTTAGGTGTTGACTTGATAGGAAGGATTTCTCCAGATGGTCTATAAATAAGTTGACACAGGATGGTGCCATGTGAGTACCCATGACAGTATCACTGATTTGGTTATAGGTTTGGAATTCAAAAGTGAAATAATTGTGGGTCAGGATGTGGTTGGCTATGAGGATTAGGAAAAAAGGAACGGGTTTCGTCTCAGGCAGGCTGTCACTGGAAAATGTAGTGTTCCATGGCTGCAAAGCCATGGGCATGAGGGTTGTTGGTGTATTAGGATGTTGCATCCACAGTAACCTACAAGGAGTTAGGAGTAACGGGACAGAAACTGTGAAAAGGCATGAAGGAAGCGAGCAGTTTCTTGAATGTAGGGTGTGAGGTTACAGACAATAGTTTGGAGGTATTGGCCAACAAAGGTAGAGGTTTGCTGTGGGCAGATTGTACCCAGCCACAATGGGATGACCAGTAGGGAGAACTGAGGATTTGGGTTTGGGGAGTATGTAAAAGGCAGGGGTGCTGAGAGTAAAAAGGGGGGGGGGGGGGGGATTGCTGGTGTGAGGAAGGAAATGCATTCAGGTGTCAAGTTTTGGGATAGAGACCTAAGGGTTTGAGGAACTGCTGGAGATCATGTTGGACTTCTGGAATGGCATAATGTCTGTAAGGTTTGTATGCAGAGGTGTTGGAAAGTTGATGGAGGCCCTCAGTCACATAGTCACTGTGATTCATGACCATTGTGGTAATGTCTTGGCCTGTGGGGAAGGATGATAAGATCTTGATTGGTTTCCAGATAACAGATAGCTGTATGTTCTATTTGAGTGGTGTTGAACGCACTGGGAAGAGATGTAGGATAGGAAGGTGAAGTCAGGTCAGAAAGGGATGACTGCAAGGAAGGGATGAAAGAAAAGGAAGATCATGGTTGGAGGGAAGTCGGAACTGTTTCATCCCCTTGTGCCATTTAGTTCAAAGAAATCCATGCCCAAACTGTTGGAGATGACAAGTGCTAAACAGGCCAACATGCTGTGCTAGACAGTTGCAATACAAGCTGACTTCTGGATACCTGGTATGTAGATAAATGCAGATTTTTTTTTCATGCAATACTGTTCTTGTGGACATCAGAACTAATTCAGTTAATGTACCTTTTTTAATATGTATATTATTAATAAAATCTTTCAAACATTACTTCAAAATATAAATATGAATGTATATTGTTATACATAAACAATAATTTAATAGAAATTATAATCCTCTATGGCATCTTCATGTGTTACTTCTGAAGAAGGTGTGTTATAACACAATTCCGAAAAACAGATATTGTCAACAAAAAATGTAACTGCAAGAAAAAATGCTCCCCTTTAATGAATTTCCAATAGGAAAATACCTACAACTCCAAAAATTAGTACCGTAGTCTTGCATGGTATGGTAGTTTTGTAAACATCATGGTAGATGTAAAGGTGCTTTACACTCCATCATTCCCAAGTCATTTCACTTCATGCTTTGTGTTTTACGCAAACTTTGCACCTCCTTATTGGGTGTTTTTTTTTAGTTTTCAGGTTGATATGTTCCCCTTGGGAAATGGGCACAATATTGTACTTTGAATTGAAGAGGTGTTTCACCTAGTGGATGTTTTCCTCATTTTACAAAGTCCAGTAATTGGACATTTTTAAAAATTGCCTCTGCTGGATTTATTTGACAATCAAAATATTTTTCCATTCTTTGACTGTGTATTGTTTTATGGATAATGTACGTATTGGACAGAGCCATGTCTTTTATATATACAAAAATGTTTCCTGTATCCTTTGAGGAATTTTCTTATGATTGGGAGACAGGCCAACATTTGAGCTTGATGATTTATTATGCCCATTCCCTTATTGTATTCGAGGATGCATTGGTGCTTCATTTTTTTTCTAAACTGTTTGTCTGTGTGTTCAACCCTCTCTACAGTGTCTTATTTCATTAATATCATTTACACATCAAGCTTGTATTCTGATCTCAGAGCCAACAAATTTTTACAATTTTCTCATAAACATTCTCCTTTCTTAGTTTTTGAATATTCTTTGGCATATTTTGCATACCGTCCTGATAACATTTATGTTTTCGTGGTGTAATTTTAAAAACAGGTTGGGAGAAAAGTCCCAGTTGTCAAGAAACATAGTATATTCCTTATTCACTATGAAAATTGACAAGTTAATGAAAGCATTCTCTGATATACTGCTGTTGCTATCAGTTTTGGCCTGGCCAGGAAATATTTTGAAACCATAACAATAACCAGTACTTGCCTCTGGTAGTTTGTGAATTTCTAATGCAAATCTCACTCTTTTTGAAAGAGTAGATTGTTTGTATGCTAAATGTACTTAATCTTTCATTAAAACCTGTCTATCTGACATTTTCATCTGGTATGTGACTTTCTTTAAATTTTTCAGGCCAAATAATAGATCCTATGTTTCAAAACTGGTTGGTACTGTCAGTAGTTTCATTTTTGCAAAAATATAAGAAACTCCAAATTTGTTTAAATATTTTAAGAGACATTAGTTTTTTAAAAAAATATTCACATTTGTGCTACTGGTCTTAATATGTTTGGATGTTTAGTTTTCTGACTTGAGCCATCAAGATGCACAGTGCATAGTTGGCCTTCATTTTGTCAAAAACAACAGGGTATCAAGTGTCCTCTTTCTGCTTCATGCCCTTCATGGTCTGTTATCTGACATGTGAAGAGATTTGTTTCTGTGGAAAGTATTTCCCACAATTCGTTATCAAGCATAATAAAAAAATAATTCTAATAATCCTGGGTGTTCAGTTAAATGATTTGAAATAGAGGCTTTTATGCCATAATTTTCACAATATTTCCAAATGATTGGTGTGTTTTTCACTTCCTGCCAGATCCATCATACACATGATTGAGGCATTGCATTTTCTCTTACTATCATTATCTGCAATTGAAAGCTTTGCACACTTTCCCTTTTGTACAAAGATGTCTCTATCTCTGGATTTTTCGTCACTATTTCCGCGTAAACACCCCACTCTTGACATTATGTAAAGGTCTATTAAATTTTTCTTCAAAAATGAGGGTACAAAACCACTAGCACGCGTAATGTAGATTTAATAAATTGTGACCAATTCTCATAATGGTAAGAACCAAACCACAATTATAACTAACAAGGTTTTGTCTAATGGGATGCAATCATGATGTTTACGCTTGTTCAGAACATTTTTTCCTGCGTGTGTGGCTAGATGTTTACATTTGGCCCAACTTCTGTTTTCACATTTGTAACTTGTTATGTTTATGTTTGGCCTGCATTTGTTTTCATGAGTCAGACTCATCAAAGTACAGCAAGGGATTGAACAATGTTTTGTATGGAGATTTGGTTGACTGTTATTAGTGGGGTGCATGGCGAAGAAATGTATCCACTGCAGAGAATGATAAAGGAAAGAAGATCCTTTACGAGTCCAGTATGGTTGAACTTAGGGTTTGGGCTAAAAATGTGGTATATAGAAAGTACTCAAACTTATGCAGGGATCAGAATTTTGGCAGAAAAGTTGATAATAGTGTTAAGGGAGCTTTGTGTTTCATGGAAGGCGTAAGGAAGTTTTTGGGAATGTGGAAGTAAGTCAGCAAGCCACAGCAAGGGAGCTATGAGTGGGGGCTAGATCAGATTGGTAGGATCTTTCTTGGTTGCAGGTAATACCATACAGGTATAGGAGAGGAGTAGCATGCTGTTCCAACTGTTGAAGGGCAGACGTTTCTATTGCAGCGATGGCACTCCAGAAGTTGCGGTCAAACAGTAAAAGGATTTTGTGAACGGAGTAGAGGCTGTCAAGTATGCTTTGAGCTTGGATTGTATGTTTATGATGGACCAGATTGATGATGGTGAAGGACAGGTGGAATTGGAAAAGTTGAAGGTTCTTGTGGGAGATGAGATATCCTACCCACATCACCCCAACTAGTGTTCCACAGCCTAGCCAACCTACAGAATATCTGTGTTCATCCCAATTCCAATCTCACTCCCAGTACTGCACCCTGTGGGTCATTCCCTTGTTGTTCGCCCAGATGGAAGACCTGCCCCATAACCCACACACCATCTCCTACTATAGTCCTGCCACAGGCATTTCCTACCCACAAAAGGCAGAGTCACATGTGGAAATAGCCATGTTCTGTGTCAGTTTTGCTGCAGTTACTGTACAGAATTCTATGTGGGCATGACAGGTAGGCCTAGATATCTGTTTACTTACATGAATGACCACTGCCAAACTTTGACAAACTTTCAGCTTGACCATCCAGTTGTTGAACATGCTGCACACCACAACACAATTGATTTCAGCACTATGGGGGCCATTGGATATTTGCTTCCAGCACAAGTTTCTGTGGACTACACACGTGGGAATTGTCTCTCCAGCATATGCTGCCCTCTCACAATTCCCCTGACCTGAACCTCTCCTAACCTATTTCCCACTGCCTTTCCTTAGCTTTTCCCTTATCTCTTCTGTTCACACCAACCCTTCCCTGTCCAAATTGTGTACTGCCTCTCTATGTATGTATTTTATGAGGAGGTACCCCAAAAAAATGGAATTAATTTTTAAAAGCTATATATTTTCAAATTGTTTACTAAGCAACCTTATCCCCTTCAAAATACTCTCTACTACAACTAATACATTTGTCCCAATGTGCTTCCACTGTTCAAAACATTTTTTATAGTCATCTTAGCTGACAGCTCCTTCCTTGCTTTTTACTTGACTGCTTCCACAAACTGTGTCCTTTCATGCCTCTTTTCACGTGTAGAAATAAAAAAAAGAGTCACACGGTGCCAGGTCAGATGAGTAAAGTGTGAGGGGCAGTGGAACCATGCCATTTTTAGCCAAAAACTGTCTAACAGAAATGACTTCTGATGCAGGTGCATTGTCGTGGTGAAAGAATCAGTCTCCTATCTGCCATAAATCAAGTCTTTTTTATTTTTTACTGAACCAAGCTCCAAGACAAACCACTAATCTCTGACAATTGATCAGCTGTCTGTTGACAGTCTGTAAGCACGAGCTCTCGATTTTTTCCAATATTTTTGTTGATTCGGGCAGATGATGGACTTACATCCAGAACAAGGTTAATCATTAATTGAGATGTTCCCATTTTTAAATTGAGCAAACCACTCGTACACTTGAGTTTTTCCCATAGTGTCGTCTTGGTACGCTGTTTCAACATTAAAACAGTTTCAGCAGGATTTTTATGCAGTAGAAAACAAAATTTCACATCTGCACATTGTTGACTTAAATTTGCCATCATAAAAAACAAAACACCAACAAAACAGCACTAGCAAAAACAATCACTGCAGATGAACAGAACAAGCCAGGTCAACAATAGGCAGCACTGAAGTGGCAATGAGTTGTGCTATACTCGTCTACAGGCAGAAATGCATACTACACGAGCTCCACCCATGGCAATGTTATTTTGGATTTTTATGGGGACCCCCCTCATACCTACTCTACCCTCTGAACTCCTTTCTTCTTCTTGTGCAGTTGCTGAGACATATGTTCAAAGACCTGCCTTGCACCATCCTGCTAACCTTCCCCCTCTTGCTCTGACTTGTGCATCCTTACCTAGACCCTCAGCCCAGGCAACTGCTCCCTCTGTTATGTGTGTCTATGTGCTACACACCAGTCTGCTTATACACTGAAGCACCAAAGAAACTGGTATAGCCATGCGTATTCAAATACACAGCTATGTAAACAGTCGGAATACGGCGCCGTGGTTGGCAACGCCTGTGTAAGACAACAAGTGTCTGGTGCAGTTTGTTAGATCAGTTACTGCTGCTACAATGGTAGGTTATCAAGATTTAAGTAAGGTTGAATGTGGCATTATAGTCGGCGCACGAGCCAAGATGGGACAGAGTATCTCCGAGGTAGTGATGAAGAGGGTATTTTCCTATACGACCATTTCATGAGTGTCCCGTGAATATCAGGAATATGGTAAAACATCAAATCTCCAACATCGCTGCAGACAGAAAAAGATCCTGCAAGAATGGGACCAACAACAATTGAAGAGAATCATTCAATGTGACAGAAGTGCAACCCTTCCGCAAATTACTGCAGATTTGAATGCTGGGCTATCAGCAAGTGTCATTGTGTGAACCATTCGACAAAATGTCATTGATATGAGCTTTTGAGCCGAAGGCCCACTCATGTACCCTGCACAACACAAAGCTTTATGCCTCACCTGGGCCCGTCAACACCAGCATTGGACTGTTGATGACTGGAAACATGTTGACGGTCAAACGAGTCTCATTTCAAATTGCATCAAGCGGATGGACGTGTAAGGGTATGGAGACAACCTCATGAATCCATGGACCCTGCATGTCAGCAGGAGACTGTTCAAGCTGGTGGAGGCTCTGTAATAGTGTGGGGCGTGTGCAGTTGGAGGAATATGGGACACCTGATTCATCTAAATACAACTCTGATATGTGACATGTAGGTAAGCATCCTGTCTGATCACCTGTGCATTCCAACGGAGTTGGGCAATTCCAGCAGGACAATGTGACACCCCACACATCCTGAATTGCTACAGAGTGGCTCCAGGAACACTCTTCTGAGTTTAAACACTTCTGCTGGCCCCAAACTTCCCAGACATGAACATTATAGGCACATATGGGATGTCTTGCAATGTGCTGTCCAGAAGAGATCTCCACCCCCCCCCCCCCCCATATTCTTACGGTTTGATGGACAGCCCTGAAGGATTCATGGCGTCAGTTCCGTCCAGCACTGCTTCAGACATTACTCGAGTCCATGCTTCATCGTGTTGCAGCACTTCTGTGAGCTTGTGGGGGCCCTACATGGTATTTGACAGGTACCAGTTTCTTTGGCTCTTCTGTGTAGATGAGGATTGCCTTCTTCTTGTGCCAAGATAGATCACTTATCAAGAATATATAAAATTAAGGTATCTGTAGGTATTTGGTTTTGCAACTCTCTTTCTGTCAAGAAGGCTAGACTAGAGGAAATTGACCAAACAGTTGCAAATTGTGGTATATCATGGGTATTAATCAATAATAAAACTGCAATCGCTCTTGTATTAGACTGTGAAAGTGTCTGTTAAAGTTGTTCATCAAGAATAGTTTGAATTTGTTGCTGAAAGAGATGACACTTTATGAAGATAACATGGAGTACTTGATCATTAAAATAAATGCTTTGCACAGCAGTTTTTGAAAGACAGTGGTGTAAAAGCAACTGATAGCAAGTTCTATGAAAGATTCATCTATGGCAGCAACACAGGCTGGTGATGACTGATAAAGACCACAAACCCACATTTTCTGTAGCATTAGTCTACTAAGATATTTACAGTGTGGTGGAAGAAAATGACTTCAGACTTGACTGGCACTTTGCTGCTTTTAAACATGATTTTTTTTTTTGTTATTCTGAAAAGCAATGTGACTATGTTTGCAGACACAAAATTTAACTCCAAACTAACGAACAAGCTGAGAGAAATTTAGAAGCAATAAATGGAAACAACAGAAACTACAGTTTATGTGATCAATGACACTTGTAGAAGCCATTACTTTACTGGGAAGGTTATACAGGGTGATACAGAATAATGGTAATGTTTGAAATGAGTAGGGGCAGCCATGGGCAGGTGGCAGCACTGCGAATTGTGATAGTTAGCGAGTAAACAGTCCGCCATTTCAGTAATCATGGATCAGTGGAATGGACAACAGCATGTGTTAGCCATAAAAATGTTTTATAAAAACAATGATAGTTTGGTAGCGGTGCAGAGGGAGTTTCGACGTTTTTATAATTTAGGACGTCACGATGCTGTTCCATCAAAACACATGATAAAATGTTGGATTAATAACTTTGAAGGGACTGGATCTGCCCTCAAGAAGAAACCAACACAATGACAAATAAGTGTGCATTCTACAGTGAACATTGGTGTTGTACGCAAGTCTGTCTTACAGAGCCAATGGCATTCAATTCATAAGCAAGCAGTAGTGGTTGGAATGTCTCGGGAGAGTACTTGCAGCATTCTTCATCTTGATTTAAAATTTCATCCATGCAAACTACAGATGGTGCAACAATTGAAGGACAATGATTACTGGTTATGATTAGGATTGTGTCAATAAGTAATAAAAAAAATAAACAATGACAATGAATTTCTAAACAAGTAGTGCATATTGGGTGAGGCACTTTTTCATCTCACAGATTATTTGATAAACCAAACTACTGTTACTGGGCAAACACAAATCCCAATGATATTCATGAGCGCCCTTTACACACTAGTAAAGTGACAGTATGGTGTCATGTTTCATCACATGGAATTATCGGACCATATTTTTTTACAAATGAACAGGGAAACACAATAACTGTCAATGCCAATCGTTACGTGGAGATGTTATGACCTTTTGTTACACCTGCATTGAACAACTTTCCAAGCATTCAAGAAGCCTGGTTTCAGCAGGACGAAGCAACATCACACACTGCACGGCAATCAGTGGCATATGGGCGAGAATTGTTTGGTAACCATGTGATCTCACGATTCAGTAACATTCCATGGGGCCCCCTAGATTGCCAGATTTATCTGTTTGTGATTTTTTCTTGTGGGGCTACCTCAAGAGCAAAGTCTACATGACTCAACCAAGAACCCTGGATGAGTTAAAACAGAGATTTAGGGGCAGTCGGTGAGGACTCTCAACAGCCGATTTCACGAATGTATTCGTACAGGAAGATGCCATCTAAAGGACATAGTTTTAAAAAAAATGACAAATGCCATCAATGTTTCATAAATGTTAAAGTTGTAAAGTTTCAATTATTAGAGAGCATTTTCTCTCCTTCATCGCTTCCAGTTTTATTGGATTGTGGAAATATTCCTGTTTTTCTGTGTCACCCTGGAAGCCTACTGTACAGTGCACGGCAGAGGGTACCTTGTGTCACTACTAGTCATTTCCTTTCCTGTTCCAATCACAAATAGAGCAAGGGAGAACTACTGGCTATAAGCCTCCGTACAAGCCCTAATTTCTCCCATCTGATACTCATGGTCCTTATGCAAAATATATGTTGCCAGCAGTAGAAATGATTTTATGTGTGACCAAAATTTTCTCAGGTTCTTGGCAAGAGCTTTTGCTAAGGTATGACGGTGTAAGTTTCTGTTTGCTTCATGCATTGATCTTCTTACAAACACACGGATTGCCATGAACTTCTGCTTTTTGATATTTGTGTGTTCTTCTTTTAACCGATAATGCAACAATCTCCACTACCTCAGCATTTTCCAAACTTTATTATTGAATCATGGAGGGTCTTTTCCATCCTTCATCCACATGTCTCCAGAGAGCAATTTAAGTCAGTTTCACCTTTGCCTGTAATTCCTCTGTGTCTATCATATTGGAATAAAATTACGTCCATTCATTGTCTAAGTAGCATGCTATCAACTGCTTATCATCATTTTCTAGCGTAAATACTCTCTTTGCCTTCATGATGGAGTTATCAACTTTACTAACCATTATCACTATTATGGCATCATCATCATCACTAACATCCGTCTCTATACACGCACTAAGGTCAGGCCTGTTCATAGCTACAAGGTCTAAAATATTTCCAGTGTGTGTGGGTTGTCTAACTACTTGTTCAAGGCAGTTTTCGAAAAAAGTGTTCAAAGGTGTTTCACAAGACTGTCTGCCAATGTCACCTGCAGTAAATTCATAAATGTCCGAGACTATACTTGGTAGATTAAAGTTGCCTCCAAGTAATACTGCATGATCTGGGTATTCGTGCTCTGCTGACATAGAACAGGGTGGCTGGTAAAAACATCCAATAATTAACTTGAGTTCACCTAGATCTGCTACTTGCATCCAGATGACTTAGTTTTGCAATCAATAGTCACAATATTTGTGTCAACAGCCATGAACCCTCTCCCTCATATGGTGTATAATCTGTCTTTTTCATGTGTGTCCCATGCCTAGCGAAATACTTCGGAGCCTACTATTTCAGTTCGTCCAGCTCTTGGTTCAGAGAATAATCTGAATGCCACAAGTTCTCTGCAGTGCAGTAAGTTCAGGAACTTTGTTACATATACTTCGACAATTTTCCATTAAACTTTTGACAGTCGAAGTGTCCTTACTTTGTATGCGATCTGATTTCTCTTCCTGCTTATCAACTGGCAAGCATCCATCAGAGAACCTCAAACTACTGCCTAGCCTAAAAATATCTCGTGTGCACTCCACAAGTATTCTGCTATCTGAGTAGTTACTTCTTTTGTGTGGTGCACTGCTGACCGATCAAGGGGAGTCGTACAACTTTCCAGCCCATAATGCAGATCCAGAAATCTGCACCCATGAATGTCATGGAATCAACAGAGCCTTTGCTTGAAACATTGCACTACACTCCAAACCAAAGGGCCCCTATCAACTCTGGGCATGATGATGCAAATTGTGAACTCTGATTGCACCTTGTGAGTGAGACCAGCAGTCTTCATCACTTCGCCAGCCACCTGTAAAAACTGAGGATGACCTCAGACCCAAACGACAGGTCTCATTGGTGCTGATTGTAGTAACAGCTTGCAGACTACTGCATCCTGCATTGTCAGTAGCCACAGGTAGGGCCTCTTCCAAGTCTTGGATGAGGCCACCAAGGCAGACACACCAAGTGCGCATTGGATTTCTTTCCAGCCCTCATTGCTCTTTCCCTAAGGGGCTTCATAATGCACCTAACATTGGAGTTCCCAATAACTAGTAAACCCCCCACCCATGTGCCTGCTCGGACCCTGCTGAAGTGTCAGCTACCTGTCAAATTACAGAGTGAATGGGCAAAGCCAGACAGCCAGCCTCCATGTTGACACTCTGCCTCAAGTGATGCAGTTACGTAAAAACCCACCACTCACTCTACAGTGAGTGTGGATCCCCCACATCAGGTATGCTTGGAAGGTGCCTCGATAGCAGAGCCCATGGGTGAAACAACTGACATCAGTTACTCCACTTCCGCAACAGCCTGCAGACAGCTGACCATGGCAATATGTGTCTTCAGCTGTTTGCAAACTGTGGCCAGCTCCTCCTGCATCTGCACACAGCACACATGCACCCTATCCATTGTACTACTACTAACTTAAGAATTAAACTATGAAAACAAACAGGAAAGCTAAATAAGTGACTTGCTAATCTCCTCACCAACAGAGGCTGATGGCTGACAGAGATTTAGTTCACCAAACAAGAATGATGCCCTTACATAATATACCACAGAATTATAAAAAAAAAAAAAAAACAGTTTATGTATTGTGTTGCATATTCCATATTACATGATAGCATCTGGACTGGAATGAGTGAAGACTTGTAATTCATTATTGTGTTCACATAATTAACAATTACATACAGAGGTTAACAAGAAACATTAACAATCACACCCTCAGGTTTGAAATATAAATTTCAGATATGATCCAAGAAAGTGCAAGGACCGTTTTCATAACTTACAGAACACAAAGTGTTTTATAAGGTGTAATTAAAGCAACAAGAGACATTAAAATGAGAAAACACCTAAATATATGAGAAATAGTCTCATCTGTCCCTGTTGCAGAATACATATAGAGAATATAAATGTTTTTAAGCAAAAATTCCTTTAACTTCCATTTAAATAATCGGTCAGTACCCCCTATGGGCTTAATACTACTTGGAATTGTGTTCTCCTTATGGGACAGCTGCAAGTGTACAAGTCCATTTTGAAAAATGAAAACTGCAGGACCGTTGATTAATCCACAATCTTTTATTGTATTCATGACCGGTTTTGGAACACTCACAGTTCCATCTGGTGTAAAAAAATAAAATAACTTAATCATCTGAAGTCATTCTCATGCCAATGTTGTCGTGGAACCAGAGGTTCCGTGTCAAAAGGGTAAAAGTGACAAAAATCCCATAACAACTATTCCCCCTATGCTGTGTCACCAGGATCACAAACAGATCACGCAGCACGGGAGGAGTAGTGGTTATGGAATTTTTGTCCCTTTCACACTTTTGACCCAGAACCTTTGGTTCCATGACAACACTGGGGTGAGGATGACCTCACATGATAAAGTGATTTTAGTTTTTACAGCAGATGATGGAACTGCAAGTGTTCCAAAACCCTTCCACAATAAAAGATTGTGGGTCAAGCAACTGTCCTGTGGTTTCTTCATTTTTCAAAATAAACTTCGAACAGAGTTGAAGATTTTTGTGCTAGCGTGTTTTACTGCTTTTTGCACTAGACAGATTCTTTGGATCACATTATATGGCACATTTCCTTCTTGTGTTGTGATGGTGATGTTATTCATTTTGAGAGTTTGTGAAGCATGAATGTCATGATTGAAAAGAGATATTGTGATACAGTTATCAACATCCCTACTTGGTAAAAAGATTAAATGAGTTCCTGCAGGAATTCCAGATACAACTCTGACAACATTTTTCTCTGAATGATAAATACTTCTTTCAATAGTGGTGAATTACCCCAGAAGATGAGTCCATAGTACATCAGTAAATGGAAGTAACTGAAATAGGAAGATTTTGAGACACTGATGTCTCTGATTTTGGAGATATCTGGATAGCAAATATTGCTGAGCTAATCTTTCACAAGATTCGGAGGTTATAGTGCTCTCATTATTCTTGCTCATCCTCTTCTGCTTCCAAGAGGTTGCCATGAAAGTACTCTCTTGGGCCATCTGTTTTCATTCATTCTTTTGACATTCCCAAACCATCGTAACTTGTTCTTCTATTTTATCCATAATACTATAATCAGTCTGCATCCTTTCTCTAATTTCCTCCTTTCTTAGGTCAAGAAGGGAAATTCTACATGCTCTTCTCAAGTGGTTCATTTCTGAAGCTCTAAGTCTTTACTTTCTGTGAGTTCCCAGCACTCAGTCCCATAGCTTCTTATTGGTTCCACAGTGGATTTATATAAATCCTTTAAACTCATTTCTGAGAGACCAAGGTATAGGACTTAAATTTTGGATAGCTGCCTTTCCATGCCTAGTCCGTTGGCTGTCTGTATCATGTCTTCCATGTACATCTACACTCTGCAATCCACTGTGAAGTATATGGCAGAGGGTATGTCTCGGCGTCCCCTTATTATGGTTTCTTCTCATTCTATTCTCATATAGAGCAAGGGAAAAATGGTTGTTTAAATGCCTTTTTGCATGCTGTAATTAATTTAAACATGTCCTCATGATTCCAATGTGAACAGTACATAGGGGATTGTATTATATTCATAGAGTCATCATTTAAAGCCAGTTCCTGAAACTTTGTGAGTAGACTTTCTCGAGACAGTTTACATCTATCTTCAAGAGTCTGCCAGTTCAGTTTGTTCAGTATCTCTGTAACACTCTCCTACAGATCAAGCAAAACTGTAATCATCCATGCTTTCTTTCTCTGTACAGGTTCAATATCCCCTGTTAGTTCTATTTGCTACGTGTACAAACTCTTGACCAGTATTCTAGAATTGATCGCATGACTGATTTGTAAGCAATTTCCTGTGTAGACTGATTGCATTTTCTCAGTATTCTACCAAAATTGAAGTGTATCACCTGCTTTACCCACAGCTGAGCCTTTGTGATCATTCCATTTCATATCCCTACAAAGTGTTACACCAATGTGTATTGCATGAGTTGCCCAATTGATATTATAGGATACTACATTTATTTTGCTTTGTGAAGTGCACAATTTTACATTTTTGAACATTTTGAATGAGATGCCAATCTTTGAAAACTTATCGAGATCTGATATGCAGTTTCTTTCAGACAGTACTTCATTATAGATACCTCTGTCATCTGCAAGAAGTCTGAGATTACTATCAATATTGTCAGCAAGGTCAGTAATATACAACATCACGATAGAATGCTACCCATTTACTTAAACCCTTAACATACTTACTGAGGTGTCCGCCAATGTACAAGTTACTTCCCTCTTCTCCACAACATAGATACTCCATCTTCTCAAAATTAATTTTCGAACCTCACTTTTTGTACTCTCCCAAAAACTTCCTCCCTTTCATCATTTGCTTCAATGACCTGATCATCAGTGCAGGAAAGTATTACATACAGTGGTTCCCTATTTCAGTTCACATGCCCATGCACTTTCTACACCATAGATCCACTATCTTCTGCACATGCATCTCAAAGAATGTGAGAGCATCCTTGCTTCAATCCTTTAGTTATTCTGAAGACCTATCCACAGATTTCTTTTCCCCTCTTTAATAACACATTCTGCTGACTTATAGAGGTTTATGATACTTCTTACAAAAATTTTTGCTAATTCCTCTGACCACAGCACCTCAAACTACAGCTTTAGTGGCACTGTGTCATATGCTTTCTCAATATCCATGGAGACCAAATGACTGCTTCAATTCCTTTCCAGTCTCTTCGCCATGATTTGCCTTTGAGTAAGAATGTTATCTACACTGACCTGCCTCTTCTAAAGCCAATTTGTTCTTCCACTTGATTTACAAATGTTCTGCATTTTTTATTTGAAAATCCTCACCTACAGCCTGGCTGATTGAACTTGTGATACTGCTGCCATGGTAATTGCTACACACTTTCTTACTTGCCCCCCCCCTTTTTTTTTTTTACATGTGGGGCTTAGATGTGTTAAGTTCCACTCCGCTGGAAATCCTTCCCTGTACCTCATACATTTATTAAATAACATGCTTAGGTACTCATACAGAATACTTAGGCCACACGAAATTCTACTGGTACATTTCCAGGCCCTGGTGATTTCCCAATTTCCATTTGTGTAGCCACCTCCTTGTACCTCTTTCATAGTTATTTTCCCTACCTCTTTGCTGTCCTGCTTCTCCCACTTCGACCAGAAATGATATTTTAATTAAAGATGACTTTAATTTTTTGATAGGTTGTTGTCAGTACAAGATTATAGTATTATAAAGGGAACATTTCCCACTGTTCTGCAAAATTATATTTATTCATTAATGTCAGGTGACACCTGAAGACTGCTTAAGAAGGCAAAAGCTGGTTTGTGACCGAGTAAATATAATTTTGCAAAACATTTGGAGGTATTTCCTTTTCAATACAATACTTTATATATTATTTGGTCAGCTCCCAGTACTACTTCCATCATACTTAATATTCCATATTTTATCAGCAGTATACGTAGTATGGTAAAAGTAGTTAAGTCTTTATGATGCAAAATACCTTATTGAAAGCAAACTTAAAGTAGCAATATTCAGTTATAGAAGTATGTCAGATATTTTGAACGTATTGCCTAACTGCTGTTAGTCCACAGTTTTCATCCAAGCCTGGACATCACATGTTACACTAGGAATTTAATGAGATACTTTATCAGTATTACATTGTAGGAGGAAGACCTGGAATGCTCTTTCCAGTGAACAGAGGAAGATGGGGGGAGAATTATTTACAACATTACATTCCAGTTAAATTGATGGATATTTATTTTGTATGAACAGTTGTACTTTTTATTGAATGTTTCATTTGTCTAATCCATTGTTTCAGAAATGTCTTTGGCAGTTCCAGTAGCAAATTCCCTCACATTTGTGTTCACTGCAGCTACAGGTTGGATCTTGGGAGAAAGCTTACCCAATGCCAGTGAGTACAGTTTCAGAAGTGTTTAGCTTCATTATACCACAAAGTAAAGTATGCCTCAAAATAATGACACACAAAAACTGTAGAATATCAACATTAAGCACACATATATAGTTTCTGAAGATTTTTATAACCAAATATAACAAAAATGTCGCATGAAAACAGAAGCCTGCTCAATGTATTTGAACTTCCCACAAGTCCTGTCCAACCAGAGCAAGTCAGAGACTTCGAGAATGTGAAATCTCTGGCTTAGTTAAATGTGCTCCATGATCAGCACTAATCAAGAGCATGGATTCCAAAAACATAAATCATGTGAAACACAACTCATACTTTTCTCACATGACGTAGTGAAAGTTTTGCATCAAGGCAGTCAGATAGATTCCATATTTCCTGACTTCTGTAAAGCATTTGGCTCAGTACCACACCTATACTTATTGTAAAGAGTCATATGGGTATCAAGTAAAATTTGTGACTGAAATGAGGACTTTATGAAGGTAGGACACAGTACATTATCTTGCATGGAGAGTCATCATCACGTGTAGAAGTAACTTTGGGTATGCCCCAGGGAAATGTGTTAGGACCATTGCTGTTCATTTTGTATATTAATGACCTTGCGACAAAAATAATGGGAACCTCAAACTTTTTGCAGATGATGCAGTTGTCTATAAAGATGCTGTATAAATATTCACTCAGATCTGGAAAAGATTCCAAACTGGTGAAAAGATTGGCAACTTGCTGTAAACGTTCAGAAATGTAAAACTGTGCACTTCACAAAATGAAAAAATAGTAGTATCTATGACTATAATATCAATGAGTCACAGTTGGCATTGGCCAACTCATACAAATACCTTGGTGTAACACTTTGTAGGGACATGGAATGGAATGATCACATAGACCCAGTCAAACTTCGGGATATTGGGAGAATACTGGGGAAGTGCAATCAATCTACAAAGGAGATTGCTTACAAATCACTCATGTGACCCATTCTAGAATATTGCTGAAGTGTGTAGAACCTATACCAAATAGGACTAACTTGGGTTATTGAACATATAGAGAAAGGGGCAGCATGAATGGTCACAGGTTTGCCTGACCTGCGGGGCAGACACTCCAAGATAGACGTAAATCATCCCAAGATAGTGTATTGCTGAAGTTTCAAGAACCGCCTGTAAATGATGACTCTACAAATATACTACAATCTCTATGTACTGCTCAAGCAGGGATAGTGAGGACAACATTAGAATAATTACAACACACAGAGAGAGAGCCAAACACAATCATTCTTAATTCCTTAGACTTTCCTGGCGATTTTGTGAAATCTCGTTGAATTGGGTGTACTGCCGGTGGTCTGTGTTTTTCTAACACAATATTTCGACACCATACCTTGGCGTCTTCATCACGTGCTGAAAGTTCAGTCACAGGAAGCACCTGATGAAGACGCCGAGGTTGTGTTGCAGAAAAACGCAGGCCACCGGCAATACACCCGATTCAATGAGATGTCACAATCATTCTTCCCACAATGCATACCATTCTTCCTGCAATCCATACTTGAACAGAATGTCAATCCCTGACAACTGGTACAATGTGCACCTACACAGCGCTGATGTGCGCGCGCGCCCACTCTTGTAGTGTGTAGAATATCATTAAGAAGTTCATATATATCTCTCTCTCTCTCTCTCTCTCTCTCTCTCTATCTCTCTCACTCACTCTGACACACACACACACACACACACACACACACACACACACACACACACACACCTCTTTCACGTGTGTTTGTTTCTGAAGTTTTCCTTTCTGTATTTACTATTTTCTTGTGTTGCTTTGAACAAAAGCTCACCTAATCAAATGCCTACACAAAGGCAACTTTGGTTGGTACCAACTGGGGGGGGGGGGGGGGGGGGGGGGGCAAGAGAGAGAGATGAACTTATTAAGGTCAATAAGTTAAGTTCTGTTAATTCTACACAGAAAAGAGTAATAAAATATCCAAATAGAGATGGTACACAATCTAGCTTTTAGAGTGGAAGTAGCAGCAGTTCTGCAGTCACATTAAAAAACTACAAAGATAAATTATGTCAATACGAGATACCTGGGCTCTCACAGATTGGAATAAATCCACATTTTTAAGTGTGTTTTTATACTGTTAGTATATTATCCTATATTTATTCTGTTGAAACTGCATGTCTGATTCCACACAGGGTTACTTGAGGAAGAATTTGATAGTGATACAAATGATATTTATAGCTTTAAAATTATACTTGTTCACATTGCTTGCTAATTTACTGCTAATCAATATTGAACTTATTTCTACAGAGACCGTGTGTGGCATTACATTGATAGTGTGTGGAATATCACTTTGCTGTGTGGACAAATTCCTCATGCAAAATGGAGGAGGTGGTGCTGGATGAAGCTATGGTATCATTTTTGTATTTGTTTCATAAATGAGACGGTATAAAATAAAAGATTTCTTTACTGCGTATTAACCTAATATTCTGAAGTTTGTCATCTCCTTACTCTCTCCTGATGTGTGTGTGTGTGTGTGTGTGTGTGTGTGTGTGTGTAAGGGGGGGGGGATGCATATTGTACAGCTACACATTTTTCTTGGCTTTGTCTGGACATTCTGGCTTTTCCTCAGTGAGGGTGGACTATGTCCCCTCACTGTCAACTCTAGGAATCAAACACTTTTGTGTGAAGAAGCACTGTAGTAGCTTTTCTGAATGCTGTACTACATTCTTCCATGCTTTGATTAAGCTGCTGGTGTTAGAAAGGTGGTAAATCATTTTCAGGTACTATGGCAGCATTACCTATGACTTCTCTGAAAAGGAAAATAATTTCTGGCAGTGAGTATAAATGTTTTGTATGCAACACAAGCAAAAGTTCAGAGCTGCAGTGTGGGAAGGGCATTGAGCCTGTTACTCCCATTTCCTGCAGCCTCCATTGATCTCAACCAAGAAACAAGTGTATGCTTTGTAAAGGCTGCTCTTTCATTGAGAATATTGCTGTTCTATTCCAAAACAACCACTTACCAGAGAGTGTAGTTTCAAGGTTGACGAATCTAATGTCTACTGAAGGACAAGTCACATAAGAAGCAATACTATGTAATACACAAGCAAATTCAGAAGAGTAATAAATGAGAAATTATATAGCACACAGTTAAATATTTGCTTTAAACAATATTTGTTAACCCTCGACTGATATTTCATCATCTACTTACAATCAACTTTTTGCACCAGGTAAAGAGCTATGTTGCCATACATGTGGCAACAACCAGGCTACTAAGATGATACTCCTGTTGCATCATTTGATAAAGTGATGCTGCATTTGGTATTGGACAACTGCAGTGCAGATGCACCAGAAATGATGTAGCATGTCTACAAGTTGCCGTTCGACTTTGCTTACCATTCCATTCCACTGTTTTTCCAATCATTTTAATGAAAAATCACATTTCTGCTGCTTCGTTGACAAATAATGGAAGAGCATACAACAACACAGGAACTTCTGTTGTGGGAAATATGTTTCTGAAAGTACTTCTCTACTCAGATTTATTGTTTTAGCAAACATTTAGCTTTTTTGTTAGATATTTTTCTTGTCAGTAACATAAACTACAAGCACTTTTTCTTATGGCTGACTGCAGATTGTATTGCCCAGAATATAAGTGATTTAACTTTCATCAAAATGATTAATTCCTAATATGAGAAGTAGGGAGGAGCACAAAACAAGAACATCGGTCATACTAAAGGAGCAGCTCTTTTAACTGAGAAATGTAAATGGTGGACTTGTGAAAACTAGTGTAGAAAACTGGAAGATCTCATTTCAGTCATCTTATGGCTCAATCTCTCCAAACAGATGTGAAATTAATTTCTCTCGTAAACGCACTGGTAGGCAAAGTGAGAGAAATTAATACTGTAACAAAATGTTTTGCAAACTGTAGTACACAGATGAAGGTAAACATTTACTAACTGTACTGTATAAATTACATGGTTATGATGTAGTGTCATATGCAGGAATGTAACTTTGTCTGCATTACACATTTTAAAAATTTTACAGCTACCACACTTCCAGTATACCAACACAAAATCTAAGGTACTGCACTCTTAACTCGTTGAGAATCATCTGGAAGTCAATATGCATGCTGGGCTACAACATCCGTTCATCAACAATGGTTTATGATCATGCATTAGTTTGAGTGACATCTTACTATTTAAAGCTTAAGAATATAGTGACTATTAAAGAAATGCACAGCTCAGTAGCTGGTACTCCTAAGAATGTATATGGTAACATGATATTTATTTTATCAGTAAAAATGCTAACAGAATACAGAAATACACATAAATCATTTTCCATTATTTTGCAAAATCAGCATATGGCAATAAATAATGAGTAAAGCTTGCAAAAATGTTAAGGATCATGTTGCAGCAAATGCAACAAGACTATATTCCAGTAAATTATTTGTGAGTGAAGTTCTGCAACAGATTAAAACTGTGTTCACGATCACTGATGAACACACGCTGTGCCAGATCACACCACTTTGGCCTGCAGTTCATTCTGTTGGATTCTGCACTACTATAAGAATGAATTCCTTGTCTGGAAAAAAAAAAAGAAAATGAAAGAGTAACATTTCAAAACAGTAACTACTCAACAATTTATTCAAAATTTATATCATTGCAGTGTAAAACAAATCGTGTTTAAATTTGGTTTCTTACCTGGCGCTACCAATATTTCGTGTTTTTTGGACCGTATCCGAAGAAAAGTAAGATCATTGGTAGGATCTAAATCTCTAACAACACTGCGAGCTCTGTCTGTCAACTGGCTTATCAGCCCCGCATACTGAACAGTAGTTGTGTTGTCCATTGTCGTCTTAATAGGAATTCCTGGAAATAAGAACAAACTAATTTTGTAATGACGGCTCTTCCCTCTGTCAGTTTAGTAACACATTCTGACATTTCAACATACACAGGTAGCAGAAATATGACAAAGATTGAAAGAAACCGAGGGGGGGGGGGGGGCATAAAAACCATTTCCCACCCACTGAATTCCAAACAAATTGTGTTGAGCAAGGATGACAACCATCATATACATGGTGCTGCTGGTAAATGTGGTCTGCATATTTTATTTTTGTATCTATAGGCATACACACCATTTCTGCATACTTATGACACCCAACACTGATGTGTTCCGACAGCTCCTTTTATTTTAATATTTATTTAGGGTATACACTAATTCCTAATGCTACATCACACCAAAAACTCATTTCTGGAAATAAAGCGTGTACCAATACAAAGGCACATTTTTTAACTAAACACATTATTTATTTGAAAAGCTGAAACATTTCTTTTTTGAACTCAGCATTACACAATGTCGTTGCATGTGGAAGTAATATTGGAGAAATGTTCACCAAAACGGTATTGAACTCTTGACAAAAGGAAAAGCAGTCATAACTTTGCTCGAGGAACCATAAAAATTGCTCAATACAACTAACACAAATCATGGAAAACCTAAATAAAGGTGACTAAATGGAGACTGGAATCAGTCTTTACAAAATTAATATGAATTCACCATCTGCCAATTGCATTATATCACCATAACAGGTAAATCATGTGTTAACTGAACTAACAGAATCACACTGAAATTAAATCAATGTTATTATTAACCCAGATAGTTCTGAATTATTTGTTTTTCAAAATTGATTTATATCTTATCTACATTCATTCACAAGGTTGTAAGGAAGAAAGTAAAAACAATTTTGAGTATTTATTTTTATTTAGTATTTCCAAAAATGGGCGTCCTTCCAGAAGGGCGTCAGGACAATAAGGGAACATGTTTTTAAAGCATATGACACTGCACAATTAACTTGTTTTGGTTTTTATACTTTCAAATAAACATAAATAAATTTGAAGTATGGGCTAAAACAGCTAATAAATACAAAAAACAAAGAAAATAACCTATACACATATTTTATGCACTAGTATGATTAGACAAAAAGCAATAAACATGAAGTGGTTCGTCACATTTTACGCACATAGGGCTAGTAGTAGTTTTTTTTTGTGGCAAGTTCGACATTTCAGCTGCTTCTTCTTTTTTGTTATCTCGTCCATTGGTAATTCAATAATTCAACAACATAATGTTCTCTTCCATCAAATCTGGAATCTAGTTTTGCCCTCTTACTAGGACGTCCTCTGCTGGTAGTGACTCTTTTGTTAATTTCAAGAATTGCAGTGACAATTCGATGACGAAATGTCAGATGATCTATGGGTTATTCGTTGTGCTTGTAAAGATCCCAGGCATTTGCTCTGCAATGTCTATAAAATGTGCAATGATCGGGAAATGCCACTTTTTCTTTCTAATAGAGCATCTACACTCCTGGAAATTGAAATAAGAACACCGTGAATTCATTGTCCCAGGAAGGGGAAACTTTATTGGCACATTCCTGGGGTCAGATACATCACATGATCACACTGACAGAACCACAGGCACATAGACACAGGCAACAGAGCATGCACAATGTCGGCACTAGTACAGTGTATATCCACCTTTCGCAGCAATGCAGGCTGCTATTCTCCCATGGAGACAATCGTAGAGATGCTGGATGTAGTCCTGTGGAACGGCTTGCCATGTCATTTCCACCTGGTGCCTCAGTTGGACCAGCGTTCGTGCTGGACGTGGAGACCGCGTGAGACGACGCTTCATCCAGTCCCAAACATGCTCAATGGGGGACAGATCCGGAGATCTTGCTGGCCAGGGTAGTTGACTTACACCTTCTAGAGCACGTTGGGTGGCACGGGATACATGCGGACGTGCATTGTCCTGTTGGAACAGCAAGTTCCCTTGCCGGTCTAGGAATGGTAGAACGATGGGTTCGATGACGGTTTGGATGTACCGTGCACTATTCAGTGTCCCCTCGACGATCACCAGTGGTGTACGGCCAGTGTAGGAGATCGCTCCCCACACCATGATGCCGGGTGTTGGCCCTGTGTGCCTCGGTCGTATGCAGTCCTGATTGTGGCGCTCACCTGCACGGCGCCAAACACGCATACGACCATCATTGGCACCAAGGCAGAAGCGACTCTCACCGCTGAAGACGACACGTCTCCATTCGTCCCTCCATTCACGCCTGTCGCGACACCACTGGAGGCGGGCTGCACGATGTTGGGGCGTGAGCGGAAGACGGCCTAACGGTGTGCGGGGACCGTAGCCCAGCTTCATGGAGACGGTTGCGAATGGTCCTCGCCGATACCCCAGGAGCAACAGTGTCCCTAATTTGCTGGGAAGTGGCGGTGCGGTCCCCTACGGCACTGCGTAGAATCCTACGGTCTTGGCGTGCATCCGTGCGTCGCTGCGGTCCGGTCCCAGGTCGACGGGCACGTGCACCTTCCGCCGACCACTGGCGACAACATCCATGTACTGTGGAGACCTCACGCCCCACGTGTTGAGCAATTCGGCGGTACATCCACCCGGCCTCCCGCATGCCCACTATACGCCCTCGCTCAAAGTCCGTCAACTGCACATACGGTTCACGTCCACGCTGTCGCGGCATGCTACCAGTGTTAAAGACTGCGATGGAGCTCCGTATGCCACGGCAAACTGACTGACTCTGACGGCGGCGGTGCACAAATGCTGCGCAGCTAGCGCCATTCGACGGCCAACACCGCGGTTCCTGGTGTGTCCGCTGTGCCGTGCGTGTGATCATTGCTTGTACAGCCCTCTCGCAGTGTCCGGAGCAAGTATGGTGGGTCTGACACACCGGTGTCAATGTGTTCTTTTTTCCATTTCCAGGAGTGTATATAGGGATTCATTTTGCTCAGTTCGACCTATGCCTCCCATATGAGTATTGTAGGAGTGTAATAAGTTAGGTTGAAGCACGCTAATCCATTTCTTTTGTTCCCTGGAAAATCTTGCTACAGAGTGAAGTGGTTGCACTCTGTCAAAGTTAGTGGCTACAGTGACAACATTGTTGTCATTCCAACGTACAATGGAAATCCCGGATGCTGAGTCAGAACAAATTTCATATGATCCTCTATTTTCTCTTATCATTTTATCTACAAATGATAAGAGTACAATTCTTAACTCTGTTTCCTCTAATTGTTCCTGTTGCTTCCACACCCCTCTCTTTTAGGTCATGTAGTGCATTAGCATTGAGCTGACTTGCTGGTAATTTATCTACACTTGGGTTTTCTTCAGCACCCGATTCTTCATCTGTTACGTCATCAGTTGAATTTAGAGGAGGATGTAATGTTACATTCACACCAGTATTAGGTATTTCTCATCTTTTGATTCTAACATGTCCAAAAGTTCCATAAGTGTACATCGTTTCCTGTGAATACAAAATGACAACATATTACCCTGACGTCCTTCTGGGAGGACGGTTGAAAACATTATTGTATTACAAATGACGAAAACTTTCAATCGTAATATGAGCCCATAAATAATATAGGTTAATTCTTGAAGATATTATATGACAAGTTTCAGAATTATTGACGCGATATGAAAGAAAATATATATACCCATCGATGACAAGGTCAGTCAGTTCGTCCACGGTAAAATCTGCCCTATTTTCAAGACACAGGTTCTCACTCACTATGAACGACAGCGTCAAACTGGCTGTCGCAGCGCACAACTGAGTCTGCCTATGTCATATAACAATGCGTCACAGTCCGTTGCAACAATGCGTTATTCGCAAAAATAAATAATTTCAACAGTGAGTTACGTCGTCCTTCCAGAAGGACGTCAGGGTTATCTGGGTTAACTAACAACTACCATGCTGTTGAAAAATTACTAATACTACTTGCTGAGGAATTGCACATTCAAATTACAGCAGGTAGACATGAACAGTGCTGGTAACTATTCGAGTGCAAAAGTGATAAGTGATACAGAGAGATGATTGAAGCATTAGTCTTAGTTTTATGTTCACAGTCTCTAAGGATGGCCTTTTTTTGGGGCTCAAAAATATTTCAAGCCCACAATGGAGACAGGATCTTGGTATTTGTTCAAAGGCAGGCACAGAGGCATTTAAACAAT